>NC_048220.1:27699757-27734083 GCF_002007445.2 Ailuropoda melanoleuca
AGCCTGATGTGGGGCTCGATCCCAGGACCCTGGGATCATGCCCTGAGCCGAAGGCAGATGCTTAACGACTGTGCCACCCAGGCGCCCCCCAAAATTCTTAAAAGAATAGTCGATTCACTGTTCTGAGACTGCTTAGTAAGATCACTGGTGATTACTTAATTGCCAGATTCGATGGACACCTCCTCAGTTTTTATTTAATTTTCGTAACAGTCACGTTGTTATCACTTGTTTCCCTTAGCTTCTAAACTGCTGTCTCCTCCTTCATATGTAGTGTTTCCCAACTTTATTAGAATGTTTTTCAAACTAATACTATTGATGGATACAAATAAGAGTTTGTGAAACAGTGCACACTTGGATTAAGATTGACAGCACAGGGGCGCCTGGGTGGCACAGCGGTTAAGCGTCTGCCTTCGGCTCAGGNTGGGTGGCACCGCGGTTGGGCGTCTGCCTTCGGCTCAGGGCGTGATCCCTGCGTTGTGGGATCGAGCCCCACATCAGGCTCTTCTGCTGTGAGCCTGCTTCTTCCTCTCCCACTCCCCCTGCTTGTGTTCCCTCTCTCGCTGGCTGTCTCTATCTCTGTTGAAAAATAAATAAAAAATCTTAAAAAAAAAAAAAAAACCTTCTGAAACATTTGTTTAAAAAAAAAAAAAAGATTGACAGCACAAATGGTCCTGGCTGAATTAATTAAAATATGTAATCAAAATATAATATCAGAAGCACAAAATTAGGTAAATTAAAAAATATATTAAGACAAAGCATCATTGTCATTTTCTTGTGAAGGAGCAAACTAAAAATGGTATTTTTCTTAAATGATAAAAGAGATCTTCATCAAGGGCTGCGTGAAATGTGTTACTCTATGTTTTTGTTACAGTATAATATGAAAATTTGTTTCAAACAGGTGCACTGTTGGGGCGCCTGGATGCCGCAGTCGTTAAGCATCTGCCTTCGGCTCAGCGTGATCCCAGCGTTCTGGGATTGAGCCCCACATCAGGCTCCTCTGCTGGGAGCCTGCTTCTTCCTCTCCCACTCCCCCTGCTTGTGTTCCCTCTCTCGCTGGCTGTCTCTATCTCTGTCAAATAAATAAATAAAATCTTAAAAAAACAAAAAACAGATGCACTGTAGCAAAAGAACACAAACTACATATTTGGCAGTATTCATGCAGTTAGGTTATTATCAACATTATTAATTGTCTCATGGGTAGATACAGACAGGTCACCTAATTTAAAAAAAACATGCTTTGCTCATGTTTATTTCAAAATAATTTGATTTGGGAGGCTTAAGAATCAAAGGACTTTTTTTTCTTTTTTCTTTTTTTTTTTTTTTTAATAAATACTTTTTTTTTTTTAAAGATTTTATTCATTTATTTGGCAGAGAGATAGAGCCAGAGATCACAAGCAGGGGGTGGGGGGTGGCAGAGGGAGAAGGAGAAGCTGGCTCCCTGCTGAGCAGGGAGCCTGACTCAGGGCTTAATCCCTGGCCCCCAGGATCATGACCTGAGCTGAAGGCAGACGCTTAACCAACTGAGACACCTAGGTGCCCTCAAAGGATTTTTTAATTTTAAAAAATTAGGGACAGCCTGGGTTAAGCATCTGCCTTCAGCTCAGGTCATGAACCCAGGGTCCTGGAATCAAGTCCTACATCGGGCTCCTTGCTCAGTGCGGAGCCTGCTTCTCCCTCTGCCTGCTGTTCCCCTGCCTGTTCTCTCTCTCTCTCTGACAAATAAATAAAATTAAAANAAATTAAAAAAAAAAAACCCAACTTCTTTTTTTTTTTTTTTTTTGTTAGGGGCACCTGGGTGGTGCAGTCGTTTAAGCGTCTGACTCTTGGCTTATGTCATGATCTCACATTGGGGGGATCGAGCCCTGCATTGGGCCTCGTGCTCAGAGCAGAGTCTGCTTAAGTTACTCTCTCTTTCCCCCTTTGTCATCCCCCCCCCTTTGTGTTCTCTCTTTCTCTCTGGAATAAATAAAATCTTTAAATAAGAACTTTCAAATTCTAGTTATAACTCTGAGGAGTTGGTTTAGTTTAGTCAGAATACTTAATACATAGTAAGCTTTAATTAAATCTCAAAAAATATTGAATTAAGACAAGAAACTAGATAGATCAGTGGAGTCAAATTGACAATAATATCCATGATTAAATGCTGTTTGTGCATCATAACACAGACGGACATCGTTTGCTTTATGTTCTAGATTCTTTTTTTTTTTTTTTAAAGATTTTATTTATTTATTCGACAGAGATAGAGACAGCCAGCGAGAGAGGGAACACAAGCAGGGGGAGTGGGAGAGGAAGAAGCAGGCTCATAGCAGAGGAGCCCGATGTGGGACTCGATCCCATAACGCCGGGATCACGCCCTGAGCTGAAGGCAGACGCTTAACCGCTGTGCCACCCAGGCGCCCCTATGTTCTAGATTCTTGAGGCAAATTATTGCCTTAAATCTGTAGAAATATATAGCATTTCTTAAAAGCATGTATTAAAAGTGGATAAAATTTAGGACAAAAAATATTGCCACCTTTATTCCTGTAATACATATTAGTGTTTCATGAGAAATACTGCTGTAATTCAAACAGTTCTAATTGATCCTTTTCAGAATCATTGTCCTTTACTCTTTGTGCTTTTCCTTATACAGAATGTCTTCTCACCCCACCCCCTTTCTCCTGACTTCTTTATTCACCCTTGGAGACCCAACAGAAATGGTTTTTCTGTGTATCATGCCCCAGGCATGCAGGCAGTAGGGTTCCGCTGTAGAACTATTTCTTAGTATGTAGACATGATTGATTATTCTCCTCATCTGGACTGAGCTCTCCTGGGCAAAGTCCTTGTCTTACTCATTATATTTCCAGTATCTGATGGATAGTAGGCATTCAGTTTTTGTCAACAACATTCAGTGAATGTTGACAGCAAGTGATATGGTGAAAAAAATGGGATTTTGGAGTAACATGCCTGTTGAGTCTGTGCTAGCCTGTGGCCTTAGGCAAGTCACTTCCCTGATTTTCTTTAGCCTCAGCTTCCTTGTCTATAGAATGAGGATAATGTCACTTATCCTGCAAACCTGTGGGGGATGAGTAGAAAGGAAATATGGACTACATAAAAGGTAGTTTTTAATAATATCACTGTGACTTAACTGCCACAGTTGCAAAGTTGCAAATACAATACCTAGAATATATTTTTTTTAGCCGTTTCAGAGTAAGTTGTTGACGTGATGTTTCATCAACCCTTAATACTTTAATGTATATTTCTTAGAAACAAGGACATTCTGCCACATAATCACAATACAGCCTTCAAAATTAGGAAATTTCCATTGAGATCTTACTGCCGTATAATCCTCAGACCCCATTCAAGTTTTGCCAGTTGTTTTATAGGAAAGGATCCAGTCCATTTTGTTATCTATTTGTGGTCTCTTTTAATTCCTTAGCCTTTTCTTGGCTTCTTGACCTTGACACTTTTCAAACATTAGACTCCAGTTGTTTTGCAGTGTCCCTCAGTTTGGGTTTGTTTCCTTATGATCAGATGTAGGTCATGGGTCTTTGGCAGGAATGTCACAGAAGCAATGTTGTATCGCTCTCTTTCCATCCTATCAAGTGGTGTGTGATTTTAGTTGGATTGTTTTCATTGCATCCTATCAAGTGGTATGCAGTTTCAATTTGACCCCTTACTGAGAATTTTCACTTCCATCCATTTTTTGATTAAGGTAATGTCTATCAGGGTTCCCTACTAATTCTTTTTCTTTTGTGATGAATAAGTAATTTGTTGGGAGATACTTTGAGAATATGTATTTATCCTATTTATATTACTTGTATATTGCTAGAGAAGAAAGTACCCCAAAACTTAGCTACTTAAAACAAACTTTTATTACCACACAGTTTCTGAAGATCAGAAATCTGAGAATGGTTTATAGTTAAATGATTCTGGCCCAGGGTCATTTGTGAGGTTGCAGTCAAGCTGTTGCCGGAGGCTGCAGTTCTCTGAAGGCTAGAAGATCCCCTCTATGCTCACTCCCATGGTTGTTGGCAGATCTCAGTTCCTTGTGGGTTATTGGACTAAGGGATTCATTTCCTTGCCACATGGGTCTCTCCATAGAGCTGCCTGAGTATGCTTAAGACATGGCTTCCCTTAGAGTGCCCCCAGAGAGAGAGAGCGCGTGTGAGAGCGAGCAACCACGGTGTCTTTTATAACCTAATCTCAGAAGTGACATACTATCACTTTTGCCATATTCTTTTGGTTTCATAGACCACTCCTTGTACAACGTGGGAAAGATGACTAAAGGGTATGAATACGAGGAGTCAAGGATCATGGGGAGGTATTTTGGAGTCTGGGTACCACACCATTATGCAAAAATTTTAACTTACTAATTTTTTGATGTATACTTGTATGGAGTCATGATTTCCTATTTTATTCAGGTGGATTATAATAATTATCATTTATTTTAACGCTCAAGTTTGTTTGTTTTGTTTTTTTTCTTATCATTCTTTGAGTACTTTATTTTGGTACCAAAATAAAGCTTTTTCTTTTTTACCCTGCTCTAGCCTTGTAATCATCTCTTTTTCCAAGGATTCCTAGTTCTGTTTACTGGAAAATAGTATTTAGAAATCAAGATCTGGATGCTAGGTGTGCTCATTGCTCTTGGAATCTCACTGCTTTCAGGGTTTCTCAGTGTAATCAGTGGATGTAGTTAGGGAATATGCGTATGTATGTAAAGATACACACGTACATACAGTACACACATTTCCATATACACTTTTTATATGTCAAAAAAACCCATGACGGGGCGCCTGGGTGGCACAGCGGTTAAGCGTCTGCCTTCGGCTCAGGGCGTGATCCCGGCGTTATGGGATCGAGTCCCATATCAGGCTCCTCCGCTATGAGCCTGCTTCTTCCTCTCCTACTCCCCCTGCTGTGTTCCCTCTCTCGCTGGCTGTCTCTATCTCTGTCGAATAAATAAATAAAATAACAACAACAAAAAAAACAAACCCATGAGTTCACATTGGTACTTCTAATTCCCGTTTGATATCGTAGGATTCACCCTATATTTCTTCCTTTCAGTATTCCTTTTGTTTTTTGAGATATATTTATTTATTTGGGGTGGGGAGGGGCAGAGGGAAAGAGAGGATGTCATCTGGAATCCCCACTGAGTGTGGAGTCTGATGTGGGCTCAGTCCCACAACCCTAAGATCATGACCTGAGCTGAAATCAAGAATTGGATGCTAGGGGCGCCTGGGTGGCACAGCGGTTAAGCGTCTGCCTTCGGCTCAGGGTGTGATCCCGGCGTTATGGGATTGAGCCCCACATCAGGCTCCTCTGCTGTGAGCCTGCTTCTTCCTCTCCCACTCCCCCTGGCTTGTGTTCCCTCTCTCGCTGGCTGTCTCTATCTCTGTCAAATAAATAAATAAAAATCTTAAAAAAAAAAAAAGAATTGGATGCTAAACTGACTGAGCCACCCAGGCACCCCTCTTTTGGTATTCCTAATTCTTTTCTGACAGAAACCTGGCTTCTGTTATTCTTTATATATTTACGCATTTGATCAATTTCCCAGCACCGCTGTAGTGCACCTGCATACATACCATTCTTGCTCTTCTTCCTTCCCTGGGTATGCCGTTAATTGTCCTGACTTGGACATCCTGCACTGGATCATGCCCATCCCCTTGTAGATGTTCTCAGAATTTAAAAAAAAAAAAAAAAAAGTAAAATAAAGGGCTTCTTATTTGGCATAAATATTTAGATAAAAACCATTTAAAGTAAGTGCCAGTCATGTAGAATATTACTTAAAATAGAGGAAGTTCAACCCAGTAATTGTAACCACATAGCACTTTTTCTAGTTAGGGAATATGGCCCTTCCTTCCTACCCTCCTTCCCTCCTTCCTTTTTGCTTCAGTTTTATGCTTTTATTTGATAATCAGCCATTAGTTCTCATCCACATTAACTGTTTGTAGATTTCTGAAAATGGTGACAGGTACATGGGTAACCAGTGTATAGAGCTTGTTTGGCAAATCTTCATCCTCATGTTTTCTGGACAACTGCACACAGATACGGTATGAAACATTCCTTATTCCTTTGGCACAGATAGTTTTGTAGTATCAATATGCACATCTGGAGTTCCCATCTCCTTCATAGCAAGTTTCTGGATCTCCCTCCATGCCAAAGGGGCTTGCTTTTTGAAACCCACTCCATCGACGTGCTTGTGAATATTGATGGTATGTTCTCAGGTCTCTACCTTGTTGGTGACACAGTGGCCCTTGTCGCCACCCTTCTTTACTACCGGTAACCATTCTGCCAGGCCCTGATTGGAAAGGGAGAGCACAAGGTATCGTGGGGAATATGGCCTTTTCTACAGCTATTCTTGGAGTAAACCAAGGCCATAATTTTAATTTAGTGTTATTCTGAGATAATTTTGATAAGTCTAGTATCCTGTATAAATACACTAGTCTCTATTCTTAGAAATATTTGGAAACAACTGTAATTAAAGTTCTGAAACTTATCTTTTATTATGAAATACTTTATGCAAAAGTATAAAATATTTTAGACACTGATATGATCAACTCCTATGTACTTACTATCCAATTTAACGTTCAGAAGAATTACCTCATTTAGCTCTAGTGTTAAAGCTTACTTAAAACTAGAATCTAGTGTTAAAGCAATAGCTTCTCTCTCTCTCTTTTTTTTTTTTTAGTATATTTTTTTATTGGGCACCTGGGTGGCTCAGTCGGTTAAGTGTCTGCCTTTGGCTTAGGTCATGATCTCAGGGTCATGGGGTGGAGCCCTGCGTTGGGCTCTCTCTGCCCCTCCACCTGCTTCTGCTCACTTTCTCTCTCAAATAAATAAATAAAATCTTTAAAATATATATATATTTTTTATTAAGTAAGCTCTGCCCATCATGGGGCTTAAATTCACAACTCTGAGATCAAGAGTTGCACACTCCGTGGACTGAGACAGCCAGGTGCCCTGATAGCTTCTCTTTTTAATTTTTAAGCTTAACATCTTTGCATATTTAAAAATACTATTTATGTTTTGATAAGGGTGGTTATTGTAGGTGATGGGAATTGCTTGTGGAACCACCCTACTTCACTTATTGCATGAAGGCAATAATATATCATCACTCAGTTTAGTAATAGGCCAGTTTAGTAGTAGGCCAGATATTTGTATCTTTTTTTTTTTTTTAAGATTTTATTTATTTGAGAGAGAGAGAGAGCACACACGCACAGAGGGAGAGGGGGAGAGAGAAGCAGACTCCTGGCTGAGCAGGGAGCCCGATGTAGGGCTCAATCCCAGGACCCTGAGATCATGACCTGAGCTAAAGGCAGACGCTTAACCCACTGAGCCACCCAGGCGCCCCAGGTTATTTGTATCTTTAAGCATTGTACTTCACTTTTGTTGACTAGAAATAGTAAAGTCTGTTTGAGCTTACTAGCAGTGTATCATACATATTTGTGAGCACTTTTTAAAAGTGTGAATTCCCATGATATTTAGTATATCTATTTCAAGGGTGATTTGAAACCATTTTCCAAATGTTTAAAACACTGATTAAGTTGGTTTAAAACAATTCTGAAAAAGTAGAATTCTTTCTCGAAACAAAAATAGTTATACCCTTTATTTATCACTACAGGACAAATCTTGAATAAATAAAATATATTTAACTTACAGTGGCAATCCCAAAACATTACTTATGCAGTAATTTATTTTTCAGTATACATGTCTTATTTTAGTTCCTCTTTTGTTGAATCTACAACTTGTTGTGGAAGTGAAATTGAATGAGGTCACATGCAACATTAATGTAAGGTTAAGGAAAATTGTTCAGACTTTGAGGAACAACTTGAAACTGTTTATTGGCATTTGGAAAGGAGTTATTAGTTTCTTAGCCTGAACTGTGCACATGACCTGTCCTGTAATCTTAGAGTCTGGGGTAAGGCTACTACTGTGGCACTGTTTTTACTTTTATAGTCAGTATTTTCATTGTCTTTTAGCTTCCAGTATTGCTGTTAAGTCCAAAACTATTCTGATTCCTCATCCTATATATGTGGCCGGTTTCCTTTCTGGAAGCTTATAGGTTTTCTTTGTCCCACCTGTGGGGAAATTCCATGATAAGTGATGGTGTAGATCAATTTTCATTGGTTTTGCTGAAAACTCAGTTGGTATTTTTGAGATTTATAAGATTTATTTATGTATTTGAGGGTTGGGGCAGAGGGAGAAGAGACCATCCTAAGCAGATTCCACACTGAGTGGGGAGCCCCACATGGGGCTGGATCTCACAACCCTGAGATCATGACCTGAGCTGAAAGCAAGAGTCGGACTCTTAACCCACTGCACCACCTAGGCGTACCTCTAGTTTTTTAATTAAACTGTCACTGGATGTTGGACTTCCTGGAGTGCTCTTCTGCTTCCCCTATACCCTTTCTACTTACATGGATTTGCCTGTTCTGGACATTTTGTATAAATGGAATCATACAAGGTGTGACCTTTTGTGTCTGGCTATATCCAGGTTACAGTTTATAGAAACTATATCCAAGTTACAGTATGTATCAGTGTTTAATTCTCTCTTTTTTTTTTTTTTTTTTAAGACAGTGAATATGTGGGCCTGTGAGGGTGGGGGAAGGGAGGGGCAGAGGGAGAGGGATTGAAAGAGAATTTTGAGGAGGTTCCACACCCTGCCAGGAGCTGGTTGCTGTCTGGCCTTGATCTCACAACCCTGAGATCCTGACTGGAGCTGGAATCAACTGAGCCACCTAGGCATCCCCTTAATTCCTTTTTATGACTGAATGATGTTCTTTTGTATGTGTATACCACGTTTTCTTTTTTCCATTTATCAGCTGATGGGTATTTGGGTTGTTTCCTTTTTTTTTTTTTTTAACTGTTAAGAATACTGCTACAAACAGTATTTTTCAGATGCTTTCAATTTTTGTCTGATCATATATTTTCTTTTTTTTTTAAGATTTTATTTATTTATTTGACAGAGAGAGAGAGACAGCCAGCAAGAGAGGGAACACAAGCAGGGGGAGTGGGAAAGGAAGAAGCAGGCTCCCAGCAGAGCAGGGAGCCCAGTGTGGGGCTCGATCCCAGGACCCTGGGATCACACCCTGAGCCAAAGGCAGACGCTTAACGACTGAGCCACCCAGGTGCCCCAACCAGGCTGTTTTCTAAACAGGCTGTACTATTTTACATTCCCATCAGCAGTGTATGAGAGTTCCAGTTTCTACATATCATCATCAACACTTGTTACTTTATTATTTTGATTATAGCTTTCCTAGGTAGGTGTCAGGTGGTATATCACTGTGGTTATGATTAGCATTTCTCTTAATTACTGAATGATTCTGAGCATTTCTTCATGTGCTTATTGGCCATATATATATATATCCTCTTTGGAGAAAAGTATATCCTTTGCTCATTTTTAAATTGGACTGCCTTTATTGTTGAGCTATAAGAATTCTTTGTATATTCCCTATATTAAACTATTATCAGATAATTGATTTATAAAATTTTTCTCCTGTTTTGTGGGTTGCCTTTTCACTTTCTTTCTTCATGGATATAAAGAAGTTCTAAATTTTGGGGCGCCTGGGTGGCACAGCGGTTAAGCGTCTGCCTTCGGCTCAGGGCGTGATTCCGGCGTTGTGGGATCTAGCCCCACATCAGGCTCTTCCGCTATGAGCCTGCTTCCTCTCCCACTCTCCCTGCTTGTGTTCCCTCTCTCACTGGCTGTCTCTATCTCTGTCAAATAAATAAATAAATCTTTAAAAAAAAAAAGTTCTAAATTTTGATGAAAGTCCAGTTTATCTAATTTTTCTTTTGTTGCTTGTGCTTAGTGTCATAGCTAAGAAGTTGTATCTGAGGATAAGATTTACATTTATGTTTCCTTTTAAAGAGTTTTAGAGTTTTAGCCCTTACATTTAAATCTTTGATCTATTTTTTCAATTTTTTATTGTAAAATTCGTATACATAAATCCTACCATCATAGCCTTTTTTTTTTTTTCTATAGCGGGTGGGGGACAGGGAGAGGGAGATAGAGAATCCCAAGCAGGCTCCATGCCCAGTGCAGAGCCCGACATGGGACTTTGTCTCACAACCCTGAGTTCATGACCTGAGCCAAAAGCAAGAGTTGGATGCTTAACCTACTGAACCATCCAGGTGCCCATTAAACCATTTTTTTTCAAAAGATTTTTTTTTTTAAGATTTTATTTATTTATTTGACAGAGATAGAGACAGGCAGCGAGAGAGGGAACACAAGCAGGGGGAGTGGGAGAGGAAGAAGCAGGCTCACAGCAGAGGAGCCTGATGTGGGGCTCGATCCCATAACGCCGGAATCACGCCCTGAGCCGAAGGCAGACGCTCAACCACTGTGCCACCCAGGCGCCCCAAAAGATTTTTTATTCTTAAGTAATCTCTATACCCAGTGTGGGACTCAGGCTCATGACCCCAAGATCAAGAGTCATGTGCTCGTCCACTTAACCAGCCAGGTGCCCCACCCCCTTAGCCATTCTTAAATAGACATTTCAGTGGTATTAAGTACATTCGTATTGTCACATAACCATTACCACTATCCAACTCCAGAACTCTTTTCACCTTTCAGAACTGAAACTATGCCCATTAAACAGTAACTCCCTATCTTCTTTCTCTCCAGCCCCTGGCAACCTTCCTTCCACTTTCTTCTGTCTCTATGGTTTTTGACTAGGTTCCTCATATAATTGGAATCGTACAGTATTTACTTTTGTGTGACTCTCTTCTTTCAGTTTAGCACAGTATTCTTAAAGTTCCTCCATGTTGTCAGAGTATCCTTCCTTAAGGCTAAATAATATTCCATGCCACATTTTACCTATCCATTCATCTGGTGATGGACACTTGGGTTGTTTACATGTTTCAGCTGTTCTGAGTAATGCTGTTATGAACATGGATGTACAAATATCTCTTCGAGACTCTGCTTTCGGTTATGTAGCGTTTATACCTAGAACTTGAATTGCTAGGTCACATAGTAATTCTATTTTTAATTTTTGGAGAAACTGCCATACTGTTTTCCACCATGACTGTACCATTTTACACTCCCACCAATACAAGGGTTCTAATTCTGTACATCCAACCAACACTTGTTACTTTCTGTTTTGTTTTTTGTTTGGGTTTTGTTTGTTTGTTTTTCTAATAGCCTTCCTGATGGGTGTGAGATTGTGATGTCTGGTCCATTTTTAGTTAATTTCACTATATGATGTGAAGTAGGGGTCTAGGTTCATCTTTTGCATGTGAATATCCATTTGTCATAGAACCGTTTGTTGAAAAGACTGTTCTTTCCTCCAGGTGAGTTGTTTTGACAACTGTGTAAAAAACCAGTTGGCCATAGATGTATGGGTTTATTTCTGAATTTTCTGTTCCATTGATATATATGTCTATTCTTTTGCCAGACTGTTCTTATGTCATACTATGAATACTATGGCTTTGTATTGTTTTAAAATCCTTAAGTGTGAGTCTTCAAAATTAATTATTTTCCAAGATTGTTTTGGTCTTTGGGTCCCCTGCATTACTATATGAATTTGACAATCACCTTGTCATTTCTGTTAAAAAAAAAAAAGTGGGTGGCATTTGGAATGTTGATAGAAATTACTTAGAATCTATAGATCAATTTGAGGGAGTATTTGGATTAGTCCTGTATTTTCTGTTTTCTGCCTTTGTCTTTTATCTACTTTGTAGAAGACTTTCTCATTCAATATGTTTGTTTTAAGAGTTTTGCTCTTGGGGCGCCTGGGTGGCGTAGTCCTTAAACGTCTGCCTTCGACTCAGGGCGTGATCGGCGTTCTGGGATGGAGCCCCACATCAGGCTCCTCCGCTGGGAGCCTGCTTCTTCCTCTCCCACTCCCCCTGCCTGTGTTCCCTCTCTCGCTGCCTGTCTTTCTCTCTGTCAAATAAATAAATAAAATCTTTAAAAAAAAAAAAAAGGAATTTTGCTCTTGTTTCATAGAAGCAGTAGCTTGTCTTACCTTTTAGGATATTCATGATAGTTTTCCTTTGCTTTTTTCTACATATTGTTTTGGTGTTTATCTTTCATGTTGAAGATATATGATCAGATGGCTGATTTCTTCGTTGTCATTTATACTTACTAGGATTGGAGTACTAAGAAACTGATGAAAAGGTCTGAGCATATAGGGGTGAGGTTTGGGAACTGTGGAGTTCAGTTTATGTTTTGCTGGCTAGGCTATTTCTCTGGGATGAACCGTTAATATCATTGAATTGTAAAGCTCTTTATCTTGTGCTGGTCACATTTTCCTGAGGATCTTGTAATCTCCTTTCTAAACAGTACAGGCCCGGCTTCCAGTTTTCTCAGAACCACTGGGAACAAAGTTTGTATGTAAATGCTCACTTAACCATAACCTTCCTGTTTTCTGTACATCATCCATCCCATTGACTGTGCTTACAGGCTGTCATTTGTGAGGCGTTCTGTTTGATCCTTTTCAAAGAACAAACCTCTGGCCTGTGGCTTGAGAGGAGAGGCATTCACTGGAGGACTCCAGAATTAAGGAAGTGATCTAGACATCACTTTTATTAGTTTTAAGTTTTAAAGTTTTATCTTTATTATTCTTAAGATTTTTATCCATAAACAACATTAACTAGTTGTCAAAATTTACATAGATGTTATGAAAATGTATGCCTTTTAAATAACATGTATTTTCAGTAAATACAAATGTACCAACAATATATATTTTTTAAATTCCGCTGTGATAGGCATTGTTTCCAAGTTTTTGCTGCTACAGACACTGAAGCATCAACATTGCCATACATGTCTCTTGGTGCACATAGGTGAAGGTTTCTTTTTATAGTCAGTAAAGTTGTTTGGTTATAGATTGTGAGCCTTTCCATTTTTGTAAGATATTGAAGAATTGTTTTCCAATGTTTTTAGGCACCCAACTAACAAGATACAAGAGTTTTTAATTAACTTTCTTTCTTTTAAAATGTACCTTATTATGAATATATAACACTATAGAAAAATGCACAAAATAGTTGTCTAATAAATTTCCAAGCACCTCATCACCCATCAGTTTGCGTTATTTCTCGATTACCTCTTCCAGTCTCACTGGATTATTTTTAAGCCAATCGCAAATATCACATCATTATATCTGTAAATGATTCAGATGTATTACTAAAAGATAAGTCAGTGGTTTTCACCTCTGGGCAGTTTTGCCCACTAAGTGACATTTGGCATTGTTTGTAGATATTTTTGGTTGTCATAACTGGGAGGCTACCGGCATCTAGTAGGTAGAAGCTGAGCTGCTAAACATTCTACAATGCATAGGACAGCTTCCAACAACAAAGAATTACCCAGCTGAAAATGTCAATATTGCCCAGATTGAAAAACCCTGAAATAAGAACTCTTTTAAAAGCATGTGCGTGATGTAGTTATCACATCTCTCTCTCTGTCTTTTAAGATTTTATTTTAAGTAATCTCTACCCCCACAGTGGGGCTCATTCACAATCTTGAGATCAAGAGTCTCACGCTCCACCAACTGAGCCAACCAGGAGCCCCTACAGTTATCACAGCCAAAATATGAACAGTTGGGACGCATGGGTGGCTCAGTCAGTTAAGCATCTGCCTTCAGCTCAGATCATGATCCTAGGGTCCTGGGATCGAGTGCCACATCTGGCTCCTTGCTCAGTGGGGAGCCTGCTTCTCCCTCTGCCTACCGCTCCCCCTACTTGTACACGCTCTCTCTCTCTCTCACAAAGTTTAAAAAGGTTTAAAAAAGTAAAATAAAATATGGACAATAATTTCATGATATCAAATATACAGTTTAAAATTTTTCTTTTTCAAATGAGGTGTTTTTGTTTTGTTTTGTTTTTAAAGATTTTATTTATTTGAGAGAGGGACAGAAAGCCCAACTGAGCCACCCAGACACCCTCAAATGAGGTTTTCAGTCTTTTTTACACTTGATTTTTTTGAATTAATATATAAAGAAAGTCAACTAATTGCATTTGGTTGATGTCTTTTAAGTCTTTGTTAATACATAGGTATCCCCTTTTTCTTCTTACACTTATTTGTTGAATAAAACAGATCCCTTGTTTTGTATACATCCCCGTCATCTCTAGATGTTGCTGATTGTATCCTCCTCTGCCTAACCAGATCTGCAGACAGGCCTGTTTTTAGCTCTACTTCTAGGAGTTGCTTGTACCATCAACTTCTGAGCCTCTGTAAATTTGGTTTTTCCCATAAATTAGAATTAACCTTCTTGGGACTGCTAAGTCACTAACATTCATTGCTCTTGCCTTTTACTTCCCCAAAATTCTGTTGCTGTTGCCTCTTCTCCCATTTTTTTGTACTAGTGTGTTTAAGCCTTTAAAAAAAAAAAGTGTTGACTCCTTAACTGTAGAAAAGAAATAGATGGTGACCAGAGGGGCGGTCAGGGAATGGTTGAAATAGGTGAAGGGGATTAAGAGTACACTTATCTTGATGAGCACTGAGTAACATATGGAATTGTTGAGTCTTTATATTATACACCTGAAACGAATATAACGCTGTATGGTAACTATGCTGAAATGAAAAATTTTTAAAAACTCTGTTGAATCTTATTTTAATAGGATTTTGGAGAGAGTAAAAGTTACATGTTCAATCTGTCATTTTGTCTAAAAGTTTTAGATACTTTCAGTGGTTCTTACTATTTATCTTTCTAAACACATGCTGTATTGTTAGAACAAAATCTGTATTTCTAGGAATTGTAACTTAAAGAAACAGGTACTTCAAAAATTACAAAGTACAGAACCCCTGTAGATCTAATTATTTTTATGTAGCAGATGAAAGTATTGGACATTTGCAGTATTCTAAAAATATTTTATGATTTTCTTCTAGATCAATATATAACATTTAAAAACAGCTGTCTTCTATATTTAGCTAAGATGGCTAGCCTATTATTTACCTCATTTGAGGTTTTAGATGAATATTTATATCTACCAAGGATATTGTTTGGTGTTGTAAAGGACCCTGGACAATATATTAGGATGTCAAATCTGGAGGGAAGTGTATCACTTGAAATAAGCTACTTTTATCATAACTTCTTACCCTTCACAATAGTTTAAAATATTAAAAAATTTTCTTCTCAGACAGTAGCTTTTGGTAACAAGGCAGTTGTGGGGTTTTGGGTTTTTTTTTTTATCGTTTTGTTTTAGTACTTAGCATAATTAGAAATGTGTGATTGTTTTGGGACGCCTGGGTGGCTCAGTCAGTTAAGCAGCTGCCTTCCGCTCAGATCATGATCCTAGGGTCCTGGGATCGGTCTCCTTGCTCAGTGGGGAGCCTGCTTCTCCCTCTGCCTGCCGCTCCCCCTGCCTGCTGCTCCCCCTGCTTGTGCATGCTCTCTCTCTTTATCTCTGACAAATAAATAAATAACATCTTTAAAAAAGAAAAGAAAAGAAAGAAAGAGAAAGAAAGAAAGGAAAGGAAAGGAAGAAAGAAAGAAAAGAAGGAAAGAAAGAAAGAAATTTGTGATTGTTTTTGAGCCACCCAGGTGCCCCAATGAGGGAGTTTTTAAAAGTTAGATTATTTGTGTCCTTCTCTGTATCCCCTCCCTTATCTCCCTCACCCCCACCATCTTCCTGCTTTCCTAATCTCAGGTTCTGACACTACCACCCCACCTCAGTTGAAGCCAGACAGCAAGGAGGAATCAATCTACTCTTTGTCCTTTATCCTCATTCCTTGCTCATTTGCTGTTTATGCTCACATCTATTTTCTTACCTTCTTCTGCTTTGCTCTTCCCCCAAAAGGCAAGCTGCCTTTCTCAAGCTCCCTTGCCAACCAGCTCCTAGTCAGGCTTGGACAGTGGGGATAACAGGGCCAGGGGAGGGCATGTCTTCCCTCTTGTTGCTTGAGATGACTGCATCTCTTTCATGGTCCAGCTCCCTCTAGGCAGCCACAGCTCCTGGACTCTGGTGATACAGCCTGCCTCTCTGGTTCCTCCAGTCTCAGGGATAGTAGCCCTGCTCTTCCCAGTCTCAGGGTTTTCAGCTGTTTCCTATTAGCCCTTTCATTTTTCTTACACCTTCAAAAATAGTTCCCCATGTTAAATTTTGTCTGTGAAACTCACTGGCATGAGTTCTGCTTTCCTGATTAGATGCTGACCAGTGGAGTCCTCTATATCCAGTTAGTGACTGCGCCTTGCCAGTTTTTGTCTCTGTTTCTCTTCATCCCTTTCTCAGTGCCCTAATTCAAGCCATCATCTCTCACCTGGACTAATCTAATGGCCCCATTTCTAGTCTCTTGATTTTCAGTCTAATTCCCTGTAAAGACCTTTTCTACATGCTGCAAGCTTTCTAAAACACAATCACCTTACTGTGACCTTGTTACTAACCTTAAAAAATCCCTTCAGTGGCTTCTTACTGCATGCAAGAGCTGTGAGCTCCTTGGCATGATGGGCAAAGCTTTTCATACCTCTTTACCCCTGCCAACTGCATCTCTGGCTTTTCAGTCTTCTGGTAGCACCAAATTACTTATAACATTGGGTCACACACACATTCACACACACGTATGCACATAGCTCCTCACAAACAAACATCCTGCTTTTCCACCTCTCTGATGTTTCTCATATTGTTTCCTTCCTACCTGTCTGGCTAACTAACTCTCCTTCAAAACTCTGCTCAAACATGTCTCTTCTAGAAAATTTCTGTGATGATCCATCCTGGGCTTCCTCTGAGCTTGAGTAGCATCTCGCGAATACTTTTATAAGTGCAGTTACCATATTTTACTAACATACCCTGCTTATGCATCTCTTTTACACACATGGAGTGCCTCAAGGGCCTTGACCATGCCTTCCTCATTCATCAGAGTCCTATTCTCTTTAGAGACTATATAGTGGTATTTATCAGTTAGCTTTGCTGTGTAATAAATGATTCCAAAGCTTAGTGCCTTAAAACAACTACTTACTATTTCTCAGGATTCTTTGGATTGATCAGGCAGTTTCGCCTCACGTATTGTCACCCAGGGTCATTTCTGTGGTTATATTCAGCTGTCACCAAAGTTAGAAGGTTCAAGAAGACCTCCCCCACATGTCTGGAAACTTGATGCTCACTGTTAGCTGACATGTGCATTCCCAGCCCTCAAAGGGTCTTTCCAGCAAGATGGCCTGGACTTCCTGTGTGATGGCTCAGAGCAAAAGAAGAAAAGCTGTCAGGCCTCTTAAACACTAAACTTAAAACTGACACAGTGTCATAAATTGCTCTACTTTTTTGGTCAACCAGGATGCACAGCCAGCCTGGATTCTAGGGGAAGGGAAATAGACGATTTTTTTTTAAAAGATTTTATTTATTTATTTGACAGAGAGAGGCAGCCAGCGAGGGAGGGAACACAAGTAGGGGGAGTGGGAGAGGAAGAAGCAGGCTTCCAGCGGAGGAGCCTGATGCGGGGCTCTATCCCAGGGATCCAGGATCACGTCCTGAGCCAAAGGCAGACGCTTAACGACTGCGCCACCCAGGCACCCCGATTTTTTTTTTTTTTAAGAGAACGGGAGAGGGGAGGAGGGCAGAGGGAGAGAGAGAATCTCCAGCAGACTTTCCACTGAGCGCAGCACCCAACACAGGGCTGGATCTCACAACCCTGAGATCATGACCTGAGCTGAAATCAAGAGCCAGTCGCTTGACCGAATGAGCTACCCAGGTGCCCCTAGATGATTTGTTGATAAGAGGAATAGTATATTCTTACAGGGATGGAGAGATTGTTGATAGCCATCTTTGGAGATTATTTACTGCAGGGGAGATTATAGTAAATGTTGTCTTAATAATGTATTTACTTCTTGGATAAGGTCATCATTACAAATTTAATTTAGTAGAAAATTTTTTTTGATTCATTAAAAACAATTCTAACGGTTGAGTAATATTAAATTAGCATTTTCCCAAATGTTAATTCAAAAAAGTTCTTCTGGGGGCGCCTGGGTGGCACAGCGGTTAAGCGCCTGCCTTCGGCTCAGGGCGTGATCCCGGCGTTATGGGATCGAGCCCCACATCAGGCTCCTCCGCTATGAGCCTGCTTCTTCCTCTCCCACTCCCCCTGCTTGTGTTCCCTCTCTCGCTGGCTGTCTCTATCTCTGTCGAATAAATAAATAAAATCTTTAACAAAAAAGTTCTTCTGAAGATGTATTTAGCCAATCAGTAGTATGAGGAAGGAAGAGAGGAGGAATAGATGGGAAGGGAAAGGCTTGTAGTGAAACCTAAAAAATATGATTGTTTTGAGGAAAAAGATAGCCATTTATTTGGGGCCTGTTTTTTTCCTGTCAGAATGACTTCCTAAAGTGCTTTTTTTTTCTTTTTTTCTCAGCTTTATTGAGATGTAATTGACATTAACATTGTATAAGTTTAAGGTACACAGTGTTGATTTGATACACTTACATATTGCAAAATAATTACCACCATAGTGTTGGCTAACCACCTCCACCTGTCACATAATTACCATTTCTTTTTTGTGGTAAGAACATTTAAGGTATACTCTCTTAGGAAGTTTTAAGTATATAATACAGTATTACTAACTATAACCGCCTTGCTGTACATTAGATCCTCAGATCTTGTTCATCTTATAACTGGAAGTACTCTAACCAACATCTACCCATTTCTTCCTTCCTCTCCCTCCCCCAAGTTGCTTTGTGTAACCTAGTGCTGGGAGACTAAAGAAAAGGAATTAAAAAGACAAAAGATAACTAGCGTGAAGTTCTAAAAAACTATATATGTATTGGAATTAAACTATTTCTTGTAGCATTAAAATGTAATTACTGGGCTCTTTTCTGTTTTTTTACCTTATATTCTTTAAGTTTTTTTATGTAAGACTTTAAAAGCCTAAGGATCAAGGAGGTGGCTCTCTTCGTGGTTGCCTGTCTGTTTGGAAATTGTTGGATAAAATTTGAGTTACAGGGAGAGGGAATTTCATACTACCAGACTTGTTCCTACCGAAACTCTCACTTAACTCATGGTCCTGATAACATATGTGTATTAAGAAACTTGAGGCTGCACCTGAAACTAATACTGTATGTTAACGAGGATTTTTTTAAGATTTATTTATTTATTTAAGAGAGAGAGCAAGAGAGAGAGAGTGTGTGGGAGGAGGGGGAGAGGGAGAGAAAGACCCTCCAGCAGACTCCCAGATGAACACAGAGCCCATCGCAGGGCTTGATTTAACGACCCTGAGATTATAACCCGAGCTGGAGTCAAGAGTCTGAGGCCCAACTGACTGAGCCACCCAGGTGCCCCAACTAGCTAGAATTTAAATAAAAACTTAAAAAACAGAAAGAAACTTGAGGCTGACTAGCTGTCCTTTTTTTTTTTTTTACTTGATTCATAATGTTTTCATACTTTTCCTGTTGTCATACCAAAGAACTGCTGCTCTGCTTGCTGCCGCCTCTTTGTTAATCTCAAAAATGCTCTCAGAATCCTCCAGTAGCACTGCTGTAATGATTATATGGGTTAAACATTCCCTGCAGGTTAATTGGTCAGATCTGCCATGTTAAAACTGCCTATGAGAGTTATGCTTTGTTCTTAATATCAGGAAGTATAAAATGTTCTTAAAACAGGTAATACGGGTGCCTGGGTGGCTTAGTCGGTTAAGCGACTGCCTTTGGCTCAGGTCATGATCCTGACGTCCTGGGATCAAGTTCCAAGTCAGGCTCCCTGGTCATTGGGGAGTCTTCTTCTACCTCTCCTGCCCTTCCCCCCTGCTCGTGCACTCACATTCTCTCTCTCTCAAATAAATAAAATCTTGAAAGAAATAAAAAATAAAACATAAAACGGGTAATACTCTTTGGTCCCAAACCTTTCCCCAGCTTAACTATAGACTTAAATTTTGTCTGGCCTTTTCCCAACTCTTGCTACTGATGAAGTGGAAATTCTTTTAGAGTGTAAATTTCATCATAGGAAAACAGAAACTGTTCATTTTTCTGTAATATCTTCCCCAAGACACTAATAAACGCTTCTATTTCTGTGTAGAAGATACTTGATTAGTTGGCATCTCAAGTGATTTCAATGTGGACAGAGAGCTCCTATCTCTAAGCTTACATAAAATGTAATTTTGAAAAGACATTTCTTCAGATGTACCTATTCACATTTTTGTTAATACTGTCCAGTGTCTACTTGTGAAGGTTGGACTATTCCATAGAGATGCAAAGATCTTTTTCTGTCAGTTGGTATTTTGAATAACTGTTCTAAAATATAATTCCAGCCTTGAGACTTGGTTTGGGCTTTTTTTTTTTTTAATGAATTTTATTTTCTGTGCCTTGATCATTAAATGAGACAGCTTTGCAAATATTTAGCTAGTCTTCTGGCATAGTAAAATTTAATAGCTTAGTTGACTTTGATCACCTATTTTATATCAGAGATTGTCAGTCTATAGGAAGACTGATTTAACTGGATAAATTCACCATTTTGAATTCCTGGGTTAGTGTTGGAGAACTTGTGAAATGGAAACTGTGCTTTGAGATTGAAGAGTAAAGTCTGTGAGAAGTATTACTTTTAAATTTCAAGGATTTGGGGCACCTGGGTGCCTCAGTTGGTTAGGCCTCTGCTTTTGGCTCATGTCATGATCCCAGAGCCCTGGGATTGAGCCCTGCATCTAACTCCCTGCTAAGTAGGGAGTCTGCTTCTCCCTCTCCCTCTGCCCATTCTCCCTGCTCGTGCTCTCTCTCACTCTCAAATGAGTAAATAAAAATCTTTAAAAATAAATAAATTTCAAGGATTTACAGTTCAGGTTAACAGTTTTTATATATTTCAGAACATCAGAGAACCAAAACTTAATCATATGCTACTTACTAAAAATAGTACTTGTGTGTTTTTTAGGGGGTAGAGCATAGTTCTACAGAGTATAATGGGACATAAGATGTCATTTTTACCTGTTTTTGAGGTCCCCATTGTCCTGTCGCTGGAAGTAGCACAGAACTACTCCAAGATAATCACATTAATATCAGTTCATTTCCCTATTTTTTGTAGCGTGGGACTATGGTATATGATTGTTGTTATGGAAAAGCATGGTGGTGACCTTTGACAAAATAAGTTCTTATAGTTATACAAAATAAGTTTGTAGTTTGCTACGAAGCTGTCAGTTGGTGGAATCAGCTAGTGGGGTGTACAAGATTCTTTTTACCTGTAAGTTCTTTGGAGCTTAGTGAGCAGTGGAATCTTTTGGCATAGATGCTCCACTGTCTGTTAGCTCATTAACTCTTCCCATCTACCTGGCTATGTGCCACCCTCATTTTGGACATAGAGTACTGAAGAGAATTGACCACTTCTTTAGTAACTGAAAGGAGAGAGAATTTCAAACCCTTGTGGGTATCCTGTATACAGTCTGACCTGCCCCAACAAGCTAGCTACCACTGCTCCTCAGCTCCAGGAGTTGTTAACAAGGAGTAGCTGTTCGCCTCTTTTGCTTTTGGTACCATGTGTGCCTCAATATTTTTGTCCCCCTACCTATATTACCTAAGTAGTCTTCTAGAAAAGTTGTGCTTTCCCTATCCTAACTCTGTCATTTACTAAGTCATTTTCTTCTTTGGCCCTGATTGCCAAAATTCTAAACTTGTTCTTTGTTAGGTGTAGGATCCCATGACTGCAGTATCAGAGAATATTATTTCTTATCCAGATACTTTACTCCATTGAATCTAAGATGCCATCAATTGAAAGATGTGTCATTATCGTATATACTACTAAGAAAGAAAACATACTGCCAATTAAGCTGACATGCCATTGATTGTAATATGCAGTTTGCTTTCAGATATATATATTTTTAAGTATCTTACAGAGAAAGATTGTGTTCTTTCTCCAGCTACTTATAGTTATATTGTGTAATTGTAACTGTTCTTCAACAGACACTTAGTGGGCGGTTCCCATGGACCAGGTATTGTGCAGAAAGCTGGAGGTCAAGTCCTTATTTTTCATTTGATGTCGAGAGACATTAAGTAATCACACAGATAAAAATGAAGTAGCATGAGTTGTTAAAGCAGCTTGCACTTCTCCATGATAGTATTTAACAAGAAATTGAATGGAAATGGAGGGTTTCCTAGAAGCACTTCTCCAAAGGCAACATTTGAGTGAAGCCTAAAGGTGCATGAGGTGGGGGATACAAAGTGCGGAGTATTCCAGACATACTGTTCCTAGGATCTTGGAGTGATTGAATTTTTTTTTTCAAGTTTTGAAATGAGTAAATGGTAGTTCATAGAGGTAAAACATAAAGTCTAGGAAAAGTTCTTGATCTTCAATAATGAACAAAGAATATTGTCTTTAATTATAACAGAACATTTCCATCTAAGTGGTTTCTCCTTAAGTGCTCAAAGAAACTCATTGGTCTTTAGTATCATCCAGTCTCACCCAAAAATACCTATTCCAGGTATGCCTGGGTGTCTCAGTTGGTTAAGTGTCAGCTCAGGTCATGATCTCAGGGTCCTGGGATGGAGCCCCACATTGGGCTCCCTGCTCAGCAGGGAGTCTGCTTCTCCCTCTCCCTCTGTCTTCCCCTTCCCCATGCTCTCTCTCAAATAAATAAAATTTTTTTTAAAAAACTGTTCCTTTTGAGTTCAGTAAGTAATATATTTTGTATATCACTGTGGACTGTTTTGTGACATTATCAGTGACTAACCCAAATAGACTAGACTTCCTCTGGGAAGTTTATGTGCTTTTGTTTATCTTCCTTGCGAGTGATTCTCCTTGGTACTGTGCTAGGCATCCATCCATTCATTTAGGCATTTGAGTGCCTCTTATATTCCGGTCTCTGGAAAATGGAGTAAAGAATATGGTATATCTTGTCTCTCACTCAAGGAATTTATAATTAAGGATACAAAGGAAAGAGGCAGGGGTATATGGAAGTTAACTTTTGAAAGTTACAAATGAAAAACTGAACATGAAATATTACCGTATGGTACTATATATGATACTAGATTTGTTTTGTATAGTACAGTTAATGAGTAATATGGGTGCCCGAATGGTGCAGTCAGTCGGTTAAACATCCTACTCTTGGTGTCAGCTCAGGTTGTGATCTCAGGGTTTTGAGATCTAGCCCTGCATCAGGCTCCGCACTCAGCTCAGCACGGAGTCTGCTTAAGACTCTCCCTCTCACTCTGCTCCTCCCCCTCAAATAAATAAATCTTTAAAATATATGTAATGATCCGCCTGGGTGGCTTAGTCAGTTAAGCATCTGCCTTTGGCTTGGGTCATGATTCTAGAGTCCCGGGATGGAGATTCCCACGTCAGGCTCCCTGCTCAGCGGGGAGTCTGCTTCTCCTGCTCCCTCTGTTGCTCCTCCTGCTTGTGCTCTCTATCTCAAATGCATAAAGAAAATATCTTAAAAAATAAAATAAAAAACAAAATGAAAATATATTTTTTATCCTAAAAAATAAAAACAGCACTAATTTAGTGTTATGTTTTAAAACCGTAACTGTGCTACTGTGAAGATAAGTTGAAGTAAACTGAGTTCTCACCTTTTAAAAATAATTTTTAGGGGCACCTGACTGGCTCGGTTGTTGGAGCATGTGACTCTTGATCTTGGAGTTGTGAGTTCAAGCCTCACTCTGGGCGTACAGATTACATTAAAAAATAAATAATTTTTAATCATAGATTTATAATTGGGTTAATTATATACATTGTCAGAATTTCATATAGGTTTCTCCTTTGTGAAACTTTTTTTAAGTTTATTTATGTAAGTAATCTCTACATCTGACTTGGGGCTTGAATTTGCGGTGCCGAGATCATGACCTGAGTCAAAATCTAGAGTAGGTTGCTCAGCTGACTGAGCCAGCAGGTGCCCCTAGACTCTTGAGTATTCTTATAAGGATGTGGATTATAACTTTTCCCAAACTTTTTTTGACCCCTACACCTATAATTAAACCATTCTGTGTAAATTTCTGTTACAGTTTAACTTCCTTGTTTTACAGTTGTAAAACTCTGGTCTGGAGAAGTTGAATGACTTGCTTAAAGTTATCTAAGCTCAGAATAATGAAAAAGCATCAAAGAATGTTAAGGCTTAGAAAACCTGAATTCTTTCTTTTGTCCCTACTGATATCAGCAAGGACATAAACAGGTTATGGCATAACTGTTATCATTCTTACAGAAATTTATTTTCATTAATATGCTTACACATGAGATGACTGATTTTCAATATTTGTAGTATAAAAATCTCCATGTGGTTTTTTGGTAGACCTATTTTTGAAGTGAAGGACATGGAGAATTTTTTACAAACTTAGAAAATAGCCATCCGTGTAGACATTTAGAAGAAAATTCCACTTTAGGCATTGAAACATTAACTATAGAGTTGATGAGACAATTATAATTAAGAAGTTTCCCTCAAGCACCAACACATTTTCTAGTGATACCTAAGAAATATATATCCCAGATTTTTGTAGTAGAAGGTGATGATGAAAGTGTTCTTACACATTTAATGATTGTGGGCAAGAAATGTGCTGCTAATCTGGACCTGAAGAAGGGTTATCAGATGGTGGTGAATGGAGGTTCAAATGGGGGACAGTTCTGTCATGTTCATCTCCGTGTTTTTGGAAGTCAACAGATGAATTGGTCTCCTAATTAAGCATGTTTTAGGGATAATTTTCCCTTCTCTAGACATTGATCAACTTTTCAAGTTCTAATTTGTTGAGCAGTAAGTACAGTACACTTATTTTTGCATGTGTGTACGGATTGAGGAAATAATGTTAAACACCCATACATTATAAAAGGCATTATTGCATGGTTTAAAGTGGGAGGTGGGGGGTGCCTGGGTGGCACAGCGGTTAAGCGTCTGCCTTTGGCTCAGGGCGTGATCCCGGTGTTATGGGATCGAGCCCCACGTCAGGCTCTTCTGCTATGAGCCTGCTTCTTCCTCTCCCACTCCCCCTGCTTGTGTTCCCTCTCTCGCTGGCTGTCTCTATCTCTGTCGAATAAATAAATAAAATCTTTAAAAAAAAATAAAAAATAAAGTGGGAGGTGGGATAGGCTGGTGATGGGTAGTAAGGAGGGCACGTATTGCATGGTGCACTGGGTGTTATATGCAACTAATGAATCGTTGAACTTTACATAAAAAAACAGGAATGTACTGTATGGTGACTAGCATAATATAATAAAAAAACATTAAAAAATAAAATAAATAAAGTGGGAGGTGGTACTTTTTCTAGTTAAATTGAAGCAGTATTTAGAAAAATTTGTGTGTACAAGAGTAAGAATATTTACCAAAGCATTGTGATAGTGAAAAATAGGAAATAAATGCCAGTCATCTAAAGAAAGGAACTATTGGGGTGCCTGGGTGGCTCAGTCAAGCATCCGACTCTTCATTTCTGCTCCGGTTATGATCTCAGGGTCGTGAGATTGAGCCCTCATCCAGCTCTGCACTCATCACAGACTCTGAGATTTTCTACTTTCCCCTCTGCTCCTCCCTGCTCACTCTCTCTCGCAAATAAATAAAATCTTTTTTAAAAAATAAATTAAAAAATAAGGAAATGAACTAGCGTGGTTCAGACATCAGGTAGCAAAATAAACAGTAGTAAAAAGGAATAAATTTGATTTACTTCTGTATCTTCATGAAAAAATACTCAATATGTTGAAGAAAAAGCAAAGTATAGAAGAATACGTGTCATGTAACACTTTTTTTTTTTTAAGATTTTATTTATTTATTTGAGAGACACACAGATCACAAGCAGGGGAAGGGGCAGAGAGAGAGGGAGAAGCAGACTTCTTGCTGATCAGGGAGCCCAACACAGGCAACTCCTAAAAAATTTCAAGTCAACTAAAAGTATAGAGAATACCCACCACAGGCTGGGTGGAGGATCTGGCTGGCTCAGTCTGTAGAGCACACGACACTTGATCTCTGAGTAGTAAATTCCAGACCCATGTTGGATACAGAGATTACTTTTAAAAAGAGAGAGAGAGAAAAGAAAAATACCCACCATGAACCTACCCGCCAGTTTTGCCCAATGTTAATATTGCTGTATTAACTTTGATCTTTAAGAAACTCTCTCTCTGTTGTCCCTGAAGTAATGATCACCTTGAATTTAGTATTTATCATTTCCTTGCATTCTTTTTATTCTTTCCTGTGTCCCTAAACAATGTAGTCTTGTTATCATGTTTTTAAACATTTATTTTAAAAGTGTCACATTGGGGCGCCTGGGTGGCTCAGTCATTTAAGCATCTGCCTTTAGCTTGGGTCATGATCCCAGAGTCCTGGGATCCAAGCCCCGCATCAGGCTGCCTGCTCAGTGGGGAGCCTGCTTCTCCCTCTCCCGCTCCCCCTGCTTGTGCTTTCTCATTCTGCCAAATAAATAAATAAAATCTTTAAAAAAAAAGAAGAAATTTTTTAAAGGAGTATAGACTTTAATCTCGAATAAATTTACAACTTATACTCAGTTCAGGGAAAGATTCAAATTGTTAAATGTTCGCATCAGTTTGTCTGTCTTTATAGTAGAAGGCAGCATTAGTAACAGAGAAATAGAAAATATTTTCCAGTGCCAAGGGAATTAAGTCTATCAGACCAGATAATTTGAGATTTTATAATTTGATATTATCAGAAATTACATATTTCTCTTTTAAACTCGTCTAGGGTAACTATGAGTTAATACCTCCCTTTTTTTTTTTTTTAAAGATTTATTTATTAGAGAGCACCAGCAAGGGTGGGGAGCAGAGAGAGAGCGGGAGAAAGAATCTTAAGCAGACTCCCTGCCGAGTGCAGAGCCCAACACGGGGCTCAATCCCATCACGGGGCTTGATCCCATGACCCTGAACCGAAATCAAGAGTTGGGTGCTTGGGGCGCCTGGGTGGCACAGCGGTTAAGCGTCTGCCTTCGGCTCAGGGCGTGATCCCGGCGTTACGGGATCGAGCCCCACATCAGGCTCCTCTGCTATGAGCCTGCTTCTTCCTCTCCCACTCCCCCTGCTTGTGTTCCCTCTCTCGCTGGCTGTCTCTATCTCTGTCAAATAAATAAATAAAATCTTTAAAAAAAAAAAAAAAAGAGTTGGGTGCTTAACGAACTGAGCCACCCAGGTGCCCCAATAATATCTCCCAAGTTTTAAAAATGTCTAATTTTAGGGACACCTGGCTAGCTCAGTCAGCTCCTGATCCTAAGGTCCTGGGATTGAGTTCCTCATCGGGCTCCTTGCTCAGCGGGGAGCCTGCTTCTCCCTCTGCCTGCCACTCCCCCTGCTTGTGCTCATTCTCTCTCTCTGATTTAAAAAAAAAAAAAAGATTATTTGAGAGAGAACGAGAGCATGCACATGATAATTATTGCTAATTATTTTTTTTAAGATTTTATTTATTAGAGAGAGAGCAAGCTCGAGGTGGGGAGGGGCAGAGGGAGAAGCCGAATCCCCCCTGAGCAGGGAGCCCCATGTGGGGGCTTGATCCCAGGACCCTGAGATCATGACCCGAGCTGAAGGCAGGTGCTTAACCGACTGAGCCACCCAGGCGCCCCTATTGATAATTGTTTTGAAATATTAGCTTCAACTATTGTGCTGGACATAAAAGTAGGTAGTAAAAATTAAGTTAACATTTCTCTTGGAACCCTGATAAGACAGGAGTGTGGTAGGGAAAATGCAGAGGTATAGTGATGACCGCTTCCCTTCAATGTGTTCTGAAAATGTGGAACACACCTTGTCTTTCTAAGTCTCATCCCTTTCTTGATTTCTTCATTTTGTGATACCATTTTGCCCTTTACCTTTCCCTCCCTTCCAGTCTTGCTGGTACTGAGTTTTCTAGCATTGCTCTCTCTTTGCTTAATTTATGAAACATAAAGGTAATCAAGATTTAGAGTGCATCATAATTTCTGGGGGAGGGGGGCTGGTTAAAACATGTGTTATTAGAGTACACTCCAGAGTTTCTGATTCAGTAGGTCTGGTTGGGGAACCAGGCTTTCTTGTGATGCTCCTGCTGTGCCAAGACCTCATTTTTGAGAACTGGTCTAGCCATTCTTTCTTTGCAATGCAATCATCTTAAGGGAGCTTCAGCTTAATTTCCTGGGGAACACAGAAATTCTCAGTCATTTTAACTGATACATTTCTAACATTTTAGATCCAAACTAAAGAAGCATAGTATTATAGAACATCACTTCCTTACTCTCCCAGTTACTAATGTATTTTCCTGGTGTTAGATACTTTTCTATGTTGTTTTTTTTTATAAAATTGGGTATTGGTCTGGGTAATCTCTTCTGACTTTGAAATTATAATTCTATGCATCATAATCTCTGCTTAAATCTTCTCTTATCCTTTTTTAAAAAAGATTTTATTGGGGCGCCTGGATGGCACAGCGGTTAAGCGTCTGCCTTCGGCTCAGGGCGTGATCCCCGCGTTATGGGATCAAGCCCCACATCAGGCTCCTCTGCTATGAGCCTGCTTCTTCCTCTCCCACTCCCCTTGCTTGTGTTCCCTCTCTCACTGGCTGTCTCTATCTCTGTCAAATAAATAAATAAAATATTTTTAAAAAAATAAAAAAATAAAGATTTTATTGATTCATTTGAGAGGGAGCACGGGTGCGTGCATGAGTGGGGGGAGGAGGAGGCAGAGGGAAAGGGAGAAGCAGACTCCGTGCTGAGCCAGGAGCCTGACCTGGGCCCTGATACCAGGACCTGGAGATCATGACCTGAGCTGAAGGCAGACACTTAACCATCTGAGCCCCCCAGGCGCCCCAGATTTTCTCTTATCCTGATTATTACTACCAGAGATCTTTGATTTGTGTAACAGTATTCGGAACTATTAAAACTTGGCTTTGGAGCCATTTTTCTATGAAATTAACTGTGATCTTTCATTTTCCCATCTTGTTCTTTTCACCTTATGCCACAGGGTAAGGACCAAAATGGTGAAACAAATCTCTGTTTCGTGCCATCTGTATTTTGTTTCATAGTTGTTAAGATTTGGGAAAGTGTTACTTAAAAATAACTAATAGAAGCATTAATTTTAACCAACTAATATTGTAACTTGGTTACTTGAAAGTGAAAGGAGGGACGCCTGGGTGCCTCAGTCGGTTAAACGTCTGCCTTCGACTCAAGTCATGATTCCAGGGTCCTGGGATCAGGTCCTGCATCAGGCTCCTTGCTCAGCAGGAAGCCTGCTTCTCCCTCTGCCTGCCGCTCCCCCTGCTTGTGCTTTCTCTCTCTGACAAATAAATAAGATCTTTTAAAGAGAAAAATAAATTAAAATCTACACATATCCCTTGCAGGACCCCATCTCCTTAGAGAGTTAAGAAGGTTCCTTTCTTTTTGCTATAGTGCTATAGTACAGAAATATCTGAGGCTTTCAGAGGTTTTAGTGTTCTGTTTTATTTGATAGTGATTCATTTTAAATCCTCTGGAAAATAGATGTTATTCAGGAATAATGTAAGGCAGTGTTGTTATCCCTGTATATCTCTTCATTGGAAATCATATTCCTGAGCCAAAAAAGATAGTATGAAATGTATTTAAAAATCCGTAGAAGGGCTCCTGGGAGGCTCACTTGGTTAAGCGTCTGACTTAGACTCAGGTCGTGATCTCAGAGTCTTAGGATTGAGTCCTGCGTCTGGCTTCCCCATTCAGTGGGGAGTCTGCTTCTCCATCTCCCTCTAACCTCCCTCTGGCGTGCATTGGTGTTCTTTCTCTCTCTCTCTCTCTCTCAGATAAATAAATACATAAAAATCTTTTTAAAAATCCATAGAGAATTAAGCTTTAAAATAAATTAATTGGTATAAAGTTAAAAGGCTGTTTAAACTAAGATGAAAAACATTTAGGAAAATTGCAGAGAATCAAAATTTGTATAACCTTTGATCTTTAAAAATATTAGTTCTATATACTTAGAAATAAGGGGAGTTTATAGCATCAAATAATTTTTTTAAATCGAGAACTGTACAGTAAAATCTATAGTCTGTTCCCATAATAAGACCTTTATTTAAATATTTTTTGGATTTTAAGGGGTGCCTGGGTGACAGAGTCAGTTAAGCATTCGTCTCTTGGTTTTGGCTCAGGTCATGATCTCAGGGTCATGAGATTGAGCCCCACCTTGGGCTCCATGCTCTATGTGGAGTCTGCTTAGGACTCTCTTTTCCTCTCCCCCTGCCTCTCCCCACCTCTCTAAAATAAATAAGTATATCTTTACTATTTTTTAGATTTCAAGAAAAGTTAGAATATAAAATCTTTTTGGAAATGAAGTATTCTTGGGGCACCTGGCTGGCTCAGTCAGTGGAGCATGGGACCCACTCTTAATCTCAGGATCATGAGTTCAGGTGCCACATTGGGCATGGAACCTATTTAAAGAAAGAAAGAAAGAGAGTGAGAGGGAGGGAGGAAAAGGAAGAGAATATTCTCTACTTTAACTGTCAGAGTTCCCTCCTTCTTCTTTTTCCTAAATTTTTAAATATAGGCTTTATTTCTCTGTTGTTCTTTCTACAGAAAAGTTTTTCAGTGAACAGATTCCTTGATTTTTGGTTTTGTCTTAGCCCCACTCTCATTCCCAGTAATGTATAATGTACTGTTTGATATACAAGATGAATCTGAATATGTTTTCTTTTAGAATAAAAAAAATCAAAGAAATTAATGTATAGATATAAAGCCAAACGTTAAACAAAAAACTGTCTGATATATTAGGGTATTTCTTCTGCCAAAGTAAGTGATCTGTCTAGATCAGTGCCTTTATTAAATTTTAAGATTCAATTTCAGTTTCATCTTGTTGCAAAGACATCAAATTGTGTAGCTTCCATATTTATTCAGTCTAACTGGGTTTTCACTATTTGATTACCCTCTAGATGGTTACAACTTTTAATAGCTGTTTTATTTTAATCCAGATTTACAGTAAAAACTGATCATTTGTTTCAAATAGGCAATAAATACACTTGTTATATGATTTAAAAGATATAAAGGAAATATATAGAGTTCCCATTCTCACCCCTAAAGCAGGCTTTCCTTCCTGAAGGCAAGTACATAATTAAGTTTTGGGGGGAGTCAAAAGTTATATGCAAATTTTCAACTGTGCAGGGGGTTGGTACCCCTAACCCCCAAGCTGTGTTCAGTGGTCAGCTGTACTGTTAACTAATTTCTTGTGTATTCTTAGGAGATATTTTATGCATATAGAAAGATGGATGGAGGGGAGTGCCTGGCTGGTTCAGTTAGTAGAGAATGCGATTCCTGATCTTGGGGTATAACCCCCAAAATTTTCACCATGTCCCTTTGTAGTTAGTCCCCTCCAATTCCTGCCAGCCCCTGGAACTATTGATCTGCTTTCTGTCACTATAAGTTTGCTTTTTCTAAAATGTCGTATCAGTAGAATAAAATGCAGTCTTTTTATATCTGATTTTTCTCACTTAGCATTATGCTTTTGAGATTAATCCATATCAGTGCCTTGAACCAAAGAAGTGTTGAATGAGAGTGTTAAATATCTATTAGCATAAGTTTGGGTGAAGTTTTTAAAATTAATTATATCATACTGGCTCATGAAACGGACTGATGGATCTTATATTCAACTTAGATAAATCTTAGCTCTTGATGTTAAACATTGCTGTCCTTCAAGATGGAAAAAGATGACTTAATTTGAGAGCAAAATATTAAAGCACAAATAAAATTCCATTTAATGCACATGGTAGGACTTCAGAATAACTTGTTTGGTTCGAGTTTTATTTTAATAGCAACTTATTACTTTATTTAAAGAAAAAAAAGACAGGGGGGCGCCTGGGTGGCACAGCGGTTACGCGTCTGCCTTTGGCTCAGGGCATGATCCCAGCGTTATGGGATCGAGCCCCACATCAGTCTCCTCCGCTATGAGCCTGCTTCTTCCTCTCCCACTCCCCCTGCTTGTGTTCCCTCTTGCTGGCTGTCTCTATCTCTGTTAAATAAATAAATAAAATCTTAAAAAAAAAAAAAGACAGGGGCGCCTGGGTGCCTCAGTTGGTTAAGTGGCTGCCTTCGGCTCAGGTCATGATCCTAGGGTTCTGGGTTCGAGTCCCTACATTGGGCTCCTTGCTTAGCGGGGAGCCCACTTCTCCCTCTGCCTGCTGCTCTCCCTGCTTGTGCTGTCTCGCTCACTCTCTCTTTCTGTCTCAGAAATAAATAAATAAAATCTTTAAAAAAAAAAAAAAAGTAGATAACTTTCAGGGCACCTGGCTGGCTCAGTCAGAAGACCATGCAACTCTTGATCTTAGAGTTGTGAGTTTGAGCCCCATGTTGGGTGTACAGATTTTAAAAAAATAATAAGTAATTTTAAAAAATAGGTGACTTTTATGTTTTAAATCAAGCAAGTGTTCTTAGTTACACTGACCTGTATCAGAAGCAACATTTGGGGGAGCGCCTGGGTGGCTCACTCATTAAGCGTCTGCCTTTGGCTCAGGGCGTGATCCTGGGGTCCTGGGATCAAGCTCCGCATCCGGCCCCTCCGCTGGGAGCCTGCTTCTTCCTCTCCCCCTCCCCCTGCTTGTGTTCCCTCTCTCGCTGGCTGTCTCTGTCTCTGTGTCAAATAAATAAATAAGAAATCTTTAAAAAAAAAAAAAAAAGCAACATTTGGGAATGGGAACCGTACAATAAGTTTTTTCTTCTTTTCTTTTCTTTTTTCTTTTCTTTTCTTTTCTTTTCTTTTCTTTTCTTTTCTTTTCTTTTCTTTTCTTTTCAAGTAATCTCTCTCTCCAACTGGGGCTCAAACTCACAACCCCAAGATTCAGAGTTGCATGCTCTTCTGACTGAGCCAGCCAGGCACCCCAGTTATTTTTCTTGAGATGGGCAAGGAAAAAATAAATAAACTTAAAAAGAAACACACAGAACTTTATTTCTGTAGTCTGTGCTTTGTCCTCCAAGCTTACCCATAGGATACTACAGAATAACTGATATACCAAAATGACTGGTTGAGTAAGTTAACTCAGAGGAAGGGACTTACAGAAATAACTATGCGCTGTAAATTAAAAACTATTTAATACTTGGAATGTTAAATCATACCTTCATAGAACTCATTAATAAGATTCTAAATAGTTTTTTTTTAATTGAAGTATAGTTGACATACAGTATTATATTAGTTTCAGGGGTAGAGCATAGTGATTTGACATTTAAATGCATTATGAAACGCTCATCACAATAAGTGTAGTTACCATTTGTCACCATAAAAAGTTATTACAATATTATCGACTATATTCCCTATGCTGCACTTCACATCCGTGTGATTTATCTATTTTATAACTGGAAGTTTGTACCTTCTAATCCCCTTCACCTATTTCGCCCACCTCCTCACACCCCTCTTCTTATTGCTTCAGGTTTATTACCTGTATTTATGAGTCTGTTTCTGTATTTTGTTTCTTCATCTGTTTTGTTTTTTAGATTCCACATGTAAATGAAATCATTTGATATTTATGTCTTTCCTTGCCTGACTTACTTTAACATAATACCCTCAAGGTCTGTCCATGTTGCAAATGACAAGATTCCATTACTTTTTGTGGCTGAGTAATACTCCATCATATATATATTTACATATACACACCACATCATCATTAGCCATTCATCTATTGATGTATTCTTTGTCTGTTTCTGTAGCTTGGCTATTGTGAATAATGCTGTAGTAAACATTAGAAGAGCATGTATCATTTCCAATTAGTGTTTTTATTTATTTATTTTTTTGAGTAAATACCCGGAAGTTAAATTGCTGGATCATATGATATTTCTATTTTTAACTTTTTGAGGAACCTCCATAATGTTTTTCTTAGTGGCTACATCAATTTACATTCCTAGAAGCAGTGCACAATGATTCCCTTTCTCTGCATCCTCACCAGCAATGGTTGTGTTATGTCTTTTTTTTAGATTTACTTATTTGAGAGAGAGCACACGCACAAGCACACACAGGTAGAGGGAAAAGCAGACTCCCCGCTCTGAGCAGGGAGCCCTATTCGGGGCTCTACCCCAGGACGCTGGGATCATGACCTGGGCTGAAGGCAGACACTTAACCGACTGAGCCACCCAGGCGTCCAGGAATATACTGCCTATGTTTTCTTTTAGGAGTTTTGTGGTTTCGGGTCTTAATCTTTTAAGTCTTTAATCCATTTTGAGTTTATTTTTGTGTATGGTATAAGAAAATGGTCCAATTTCATTCTTCTGCATGTAGCTGCCAAGATTTCTATTTATTGAAGAGACTGTCTTTTCTTCATTGTATATCATCCCTTGCCTCCTTTGTCGCAAATTAGTTGACCACATAAGCATGAGTTTATTTCTGGGCTCTGAATAGTGCTTTGTTGTTGTTGTTGTTGTTTCAGAGGGAGAGGGGTGTGGGAAGGGGCAGAGGGAGAAAGATAATCTTAAGCAGGCTCCACAACCAGCATGGAGCCTGATACGGTTCTCAGTCTCACAACCCTGAGATCATGACCTGATCCAAAATCAAGAGTCGGACGTTTAACTGACTGAGCGACCCAGGTGCCCCATGGGCTCTGAATACTTTTATTGTACTTTTTTTTTTTTT
>NC_048220.1:27734128-27770881 GCF_002007445.2 Ailuropoda melanoleuca
GGGAACACAAGCAGGGGGAGTGGGAGAGGAAGAAGCAGGCTCATAGCAGAAGAGCCTGATGTGGGGCTCGATCCCATAACGCCGGGATCACGCCCTGAGCCGAAGGCAGACGCTTAACCGCTGTGCCACCCAGGCGCCCCACTTTTATTGTACTTTTAAAATACTAGATTTTACGGTTTTTACTTTTGTCATTTAAAAATATAATCTGGGGTTATATATATATAATCTGGGGTATATATATATACAACCTGGCTGGCTCGGTTGAGCATGCAACTCTTGATCTCAGGGTCATGAGTGTGAGCCCCATGTTGGCTGTAGAGATTACTTTTAAAAAGTTTTTTTTTTTTTTTAATTAAAAACATAATCCGGGGGCGCCTGGGTGGCACAGCGGTTAAGCGTCTGCCTTCGGCTCAGGGCGTGATCCCGGCGTTATGGGATCGAGCCCCACATCAGGCTCCTCNCTCTTCTGCTATGAGCCTGCTTCTTCCTCTCCCACTCCCCCTGCTTGTGTTCCCTCTCTCGCTGGCTGTCTCTATCTCTGCCCAATAAAATAAATAAAATCTTTAAAAAAAAAAAAACAACAACATAATCCGGGTAGTGTAGGTGGCTCAGTCAGTTAAGTATCTGCTTCGGCTCAGGTCACGATCCCAGGGTCCTGGGATCGAGTCCTGTATCAGGCTTCCCTGTTTGGCAGGGAGTCTGATTCTCCCTCTGCCCTTCCCTCCTGCTCATGCTTTCTCTCTCTGTCAAATAAACAAATAAAATCTTTTTTAAAAATCATAATCTAAAACTAGCCCTTGTTTTTCATCTCCAATATCAAGCCAAGAGGGAAAGGAAGAGAATATGATTTCCTGCCTTGTGGTTTTTTCAGGAATTCCCACCCAATAACAAATCTCAAGTTTGTGGGCTCTTAATGTTAAAATGGCTAAGAAGCTGGCATCTGGTTGTAGAGTATTACTACAGGTAGATCTCTGATTACAAAATTTCATGATGGGTTTTATTACTCCAGCCTTTTTAATATATCCAGCCTTTTCAATATATCCCTTTTTAAATTTTATCAACTACCTTTGGAACCCTGGTAGTCCATATCAGCTGAAAACATATCAACATCTTGTCAGATGGTCTCATATCATTTGTTTCAAAGATGACTTCAAGAACTTGTCCCAAGTGTAACCTAATAGTTTTCTGGTACAAAAACTGGCCTTGAAATTCAACTTCTTTTTTGAAAACTAGTTAATTTTTTACTTTAAAACCATTTTTATAGCTCTTTAGTATATAATATATGCTTACTTCCCTTATAATTACTTATTAAACTCTGAACAAAGCAAAAATGATGCACTTTTTAAGCATACATTTGCATTCAAGAATCCAAAATACTGGGGCAGCTGGGTGGCTTAGTCATTTAAGCATCCGACTCTTGATTTTGGCTTAGGTCATGATCTCAGGATTGTGAGATTAAGCCCCACATCAGGCTTCGTGCTGGGTGTGGAGCCTGCTTAAGAGTCTCTCCCTCCCCCTCCTCCCTCCCTCTCTAAAAAAAAAAGAAGAAGAAGAAGAATCCAAAATACTTTGACTTAAAGATTCACAAATTCATCCCTCTCTGACTTTGGAGGAGTTTCCTTAAAAAACTTTAGTAGTGGGATAGACAATATTGGTATGAATGAAAATTTTATTAATTGGTTAACGTTACATTTATGTTGAATATATCTCTTTTCTTTCTGTTTTCTTAAGGAATTGAATGACCTGGCACGGGACCCCCCAGCACAGTGTTCAGCAGGTCCTGTTGGAGATGATAGTAAGTATTTAAAGGGAATGATGGAGTAAAACTGCATAACCATCTGCCTCTGGGGAGCTCTGGGACTGAAGAACATCTCTCTCTTAAGATTATTTTTTGTGTGAAAAAACAATTATGCTGTAGGAGGAGGCAGTTTTACCCTTACTTAGCCATGAAAGATGTATCCCATCTTTTTCTGTGGTATTTATTTTCAACCTTTTGAACCTTTTCTGCCAGATATAGTCTGTGTGGTTGTTCCAGCCCCTTCCTACGTATCCTTAAACCCTTGTGGGTATTGTCCTGGGGTCAAATTTTTGAAGTTTTACCTTTTTTTTTTTTAAGATTTTATTTATTTATGTAACAGAGAGGCAGCCAGCGAGAGAGGGAACACAAGCAGGGGGAGTGGGAGAGGAAGAGGAAGAAGCAGGCTCCCAGCGGAGCAGGGAGCCCAATGCGGGGCTCGATCCCAGGACTCCGGGATCATGCCCTGAGCATGACTGAGCCACCCAGGCGCCCCTGAAGTTTTACTTTAGCTGTTGTTCTTTAAGTAAAATAATACTTAGGATGATAGGGGATAGTGGGGTGTGTGTCTGTGTGTGGTGTTTGTCCTTCCACTGGTTCATGCTTGTGAAGACAGGTAGTTTGTTTATTTCTAATGTCCAGTTTATCTGCTTAATCCTATATAAAATAATTTATTAGGCCTTAGCACACATGTTGGTTAATAATTTTCCTTTTGTTTCACTTTGTCTCAACAGTTTTTCCCCTTATACCATCTTCTAGCCTCTTTTAAAAGGAAGATCTTTGAACCAGACTGTGCTTTATGACACAAAACTAATTCACAGAAAATAGTAGTATTTAGCAAATAGGAAGAAAACATACTTGGAAACAATTTTGTGAGAGAAGTATTTACATTAAGACAATAAATAAGGGGTTATATTAGCTTGTGTTTACCATTTTTTCCTGATTTTGCTTAAGAATGTTGGTTTTGGTTTGCTAAACTTAAGAATCAAAGCAAGGGGAAAGAAAGGAAAAATAAGATTAAAAACAGAGAACAAGGCAAACCATAAGAGGAAACAAACTGAGAGTTGCTGGAGAGGAGGTCATTGGGCAAGGAGGGGAAGAATGGGGTAACTGGATGATGGGCATTAAGGAGGGCACTTGATGTAATGAGCACTGGGTGTTATATGCAACTGATGAATCACTAAATTCTACCCCTGAAACTAATAACACATTGTATGTTAACTAAATTGAATTTAAATTAAAAAAAATTTTTTTAAAGAATTAAAGCAAGGCCCTTTTACAGGAACTGCTTTACAGATAAAACAGGTAGATAGTATAAATTATAAAGCTAAGTACAAGTGATGAAAAAATCCCATTTACATTATCCACATTTGTCCAGTATGAGTAACTATAGTGTTTGATACCAAACAGGATGGGCCAAGTAATTAAACACACGTTATCTCATTTAAGCCTCATAGTAGGTGAGTGGAGTAGAAGTTGTAAAGTATTTTAGAGAAGAATCTAGTTGAGAGAGGCTCATGGTGGTTTCCAAAGTGGGCTCATTCTCAAGTTTTCTTTTCTCTTTTTTTTTTTTTTTAAGATTTTATTTGGGGCACCTGGGTGGCTAAGTCAGTTAAGCATCTGCCTTCCACTCAGGTCGTGATCCCAGGGTGCTTGGATCGAACCCTGTGTCAGGCTCCCTGCTGAGTGGGGAGCCTGCTTCTCCCTCTCCTGCTCCCCCTGCTTGTGCGCTCTCTCTCTCCCTCTCTCTCTCTCTCTGTCAAATAAATAAATAAAATCTTTTTTAAAAATTTTAAAAAATAAAGATTTTATTTATTCATTTGACAGAGAGAGAGAGAACACGAACACAGGAGCAGTAATGGCAGAGGGAGAAACAGACTCCCTACTGGGCAGAGAGCCCGATGCAGTGCTCCATCCCAGGACCCTGAGATCATGACCTAAGCTGAAGGCAGACACTTAACCACCTGAGTCACCCACGCACCCCTCATTCTCAGGTTTTCTGATTTTAGTTTTGTCGTGTATGGTATCATACAGTCCACCTGCATCATTGTGGTCTTTTAGTTGAAAAAGTGGTTTTATTTCTGGTAAATTCCTCAGAGTTGAGAGTGACTGATATTTCATTAAAAAGTGTTTGAAGTCTGGAGCGTAATATTCATTTTTGAAGTTCTCTTCAGCATGCTGAATAATTTGCCTTTGCTTCACATAGTTGGTATTATCACAGTCCTTTCTCAGATAGAGAAGTTATTATCCTTGAGAGTTAAATAAAACTCAAAGCATAAGCAATTAAAAGAAAAAACAGGTAAATTTATTTATTTATTTATTTTAATTTTACATTTTAATGAAGGCTAATTTATGTGCTACAAATGATACCATCAAGAAAGTGAAGAGACAACAGGTTGAGAGAAAATTTGTGCAAGTCATCTCTCTGATAAGGAAATTTATTCAAAATACATTTAAAAAAACTTTGTGGGCACCTGGATGGCTCAGTCGTTGAGCATCTGCCTTTGGCTCAGGTCATGATCCCAGGATCCTGGGATCAAACCCTGCATCAGCCTCCCTGCTCAGCAGGAAGCCTACTTCTCCCTCTCCCACTCCCCCTGCTTGTGTTTCCTTTCTCACTGTCTCTGTCAAGTAAACAAACAAAATCTTCAAAACAAAACAAAAAAACCTCTTTGTAACTCAACAATATAAAGATAAATAACCCATTATTGTTTTTAATAAGCAAAGGATCTGCTAAAGAGGATGTGCAATTGGCCAATAAGCACATGGAAGAGATGCTCAGTATCATTAGTCATCAAGGAAATGCAAATCACATCCGTAATGAAATAGCACTTTATGCCTTCTAGGATGGCTAGAATGAAAAAGTCAGGTAATAAGTGTTGATGAGGTTGTGGAGAAATTGGAACCTTCATACATTGCTGATAGTAATGTGAAATGGTACAACCAGTTCAGAAAACTGGTGGTTTCTCAAAAAGTTAAACATAGTTATCATATGAACCAGTGAGTTCATTTGTAGGTATATATCCAAGAAAATGAAAACATGTCCATGCAAAAACTTGTGCATTAATGTTCATAGAAGCAGCAGCTGTAATAGCCAAAATGTGGAAATAATCCAAATGCCCACCATCTGATGAAGGGATAAATAGAATGTATGTCCATACAGTGGAATATTATATGTCAATAAAAAGAAGGGGAGTACTGATATATACTACAACATTGATGAGCCTTAAAAACATGCCCAGTGAGAGAAGCCAGATATAAAAGGCCACATGTTGTATGGTTCCATTTATATGAAATACCCAGAATAAATTCATAGAGACAGAAAATAGATAATGGTTGCAAAGAACTAGAGATTTGGGGGTAATGTGGAATAACTGCATATGGATGTGGGGTTTTCTTTGGGGGTGATGAAAATTTCTAAAATTAATTGTGGTGATGGTTGCCCAACTCTGAATGTCCTGAACACCACTGAATTGTACACTTTCAGTGGGTGAATTATATGGTATATGGATTATCTCTCTACAGCTGTTTAAAAAATAACTGTCCTTTCACTCCTAGCCTTCCTATTCAAGTGTCTTGACTCACCTACTACTAAACTGTCAACAGTACCTACCTACCTTCTAAGAGAAAAAGGAAAATCTCTTTAGGAACAGAATAACTTCCTTACACTTGGTCATCTAGATAGTCTTTGCTGATACAATACTGAAAACTTTAGGGAATATTTGAGAACAGTTGAGATAAATTACTGTCAAAAAGTCTTGATCAAGTCTTCCTGATGAATTGTCTAAGGATAAAACGAAGTGTAATTGGATAGCTAAATATTATAAGGAAGCAGAATTTAATCTTCAGAAAAGAGAAACTGTTGATCACAACGAAACTTTTTGAGACTCTTCTAGCTCTCAAATCCTTCAGCACCACATTATTGATATTTAGTGTAACAAGGTAGTCCTTATGTTATACTTAAAATGATATAGGGGCACCTGGCTGGCTCACATGGTAGAGTATGCAACTCTTGATCTCAGGGTTGTGAGTTCGAGCTCCCCATTGGGCATAGAGATTACCTTAAAAATAAAGAAAGAAGATAATATATATTTAACAATGAACTTAATAATACAGTGTTTTAGGGTCGCCTGGGTGGCGCAGTCGTTAACCGTCTGCCTTCGGCTCAGGGCATGATCCCAGCATTCTGGGATCGAGCCCCACATCAGGCTCCTCCACTATGAGCCTGCTTCTTCCTCTCCCACTCCCCCTGCTTGTGTTCCCTCTCTCGCTGGCTGTCTCTCTCTGTCAAATAAATAAATAAAATCTTTTAAAATAATAATAATAATAATAATAATACAGTGCTTTATTTTTAAAATATCCACATTTTAATGTACCATTAAATTTTTTCCCATTTTCCTGTGAAGATCTGATAAGCAGGAGGAAGATAGGCCCTGACAGGAAAAGTAAGCCAAAGATTTATTGGTCATACAATCTGTTTCATTTTCTTTCATTTTGAAATCTTGGTGAATCTGACTCTGTGGAGATCTGTACTTGAATTCAAATGTAGTTCTCTTGAGATTCAGTCTCAAACTATAACAAATATTCTTGTTCTCTTTTAGCCTTAGAGCTTCATCTTTGAGTATCCTAAAGAGTAATCATTGAGCTGTGAACTTCACATTTAAACTCTCAAAAGAGGTTGTAGCTTTTAGTTTCTATAATTTGGTTTTCATCATCAAACCAGGATGGTAGTGGGAGCTGTTTGTTTTTGCTGATTTTGAAACTGTCAAAATTTTGTAATTCATTACCATGAGTTTTTATTTTTAACAGCTGCTAAGATTGATCCTTAAAGGTTTTTGAAATATAGATGTTCATATAAAATAGAACAATATTTTATGCTTATGGACACATATTTTGCCCAGTAACTATTTCTGGAGAGTTGTTTTGTTTTTTTTTTAAGATTTTATTTATTTATTTGAGAGAGCATGAACGAGAGAGCATGATCAGGGAGAGCAACAGAGGGAGAGGGAGAAGCAAACTCCCTGCTGAGCAGAGAGCATGACGTGGGGCTCAATCCCAGGACCCTGAAATCATGACCTGAGCTAAAGGCAGATGCTTAGCCGACTGAGCCACCCAGGTGCCTCATAATCTGTAGTGATTCTTGAACTATTTACCAAACCATTAGAATTTGAGTCAGGATTAGATATTCTCCCACTACCTTCTTCCCTTCTTTTTTTTACTTCCACAAGGAGATCTAGGAGTGTAGGAGAGCTCCAGAGGGAGACCTAAGTCAGTGATTCCAGTAGGTATTCTTATATTTGACCTGTGTAGCAGAATACTCAATTAGGATTTTAATGGTAGGTCTTCAAATGCTTTTGTTAATTAAATTCCATCTCAAGGTGTTTTTAGTTTATTTTGTCTTTCTCTGCTTTGTTGGTGTTACAGATTATAGGTCATTTTAAAAAGAGACATAATTATTGCTCTTTCATCTGTTAGTGAGGAACTAGTAGTTCTAAAGACTTATACATGAGTGTTCTCAGAAATTTGTTCTTCCTATAAAACCTAGTCTTTCCTAATTTGAATATTACCTACTTTGACTTTACAGTCCTGCTCTATACCAGTATTATAGAAGGAGTATATTATATATTAATGTGTTGGGGAAATGAGATAACAAGTTAAAGAGTTGAATCTTTTGGTTCTTTTTTACCCTTATAGGTAAGAAATGCCTGTTTAAAAGTGAAACCTTGGGGGGCGCCTGGGTGGCTCAGTTGTTAAGCGTCTGCCTTCGGCTCAGGGCGTGATCCTGGGGTCCTGGGATCGAGCCCCACATCGGGCCCCTCCACTGGGAGCCTGCTTCTTCCTCTCCCACTCCCCCTGCTTATGTTCCCTCTCTCGCCAGCTGTCTCTCTCTGTCAAATAAATAAATAAAATCTTTAAAAAAAAAAAAAAAAGGTGAAACCTTGGGGCTTGTCAAGAATTTTGTCTCCCTGATACAAATTTTCTAGATGTTTTAGCCCCAAATACTTTCTCACTGAGTACCTTATCAGTGTTCTAGACCATACTAGTCATTTTCTTTTTTTTTCTTCAGACTCAAACTTGATTTAGATTCTTCATTTTGCCCAGGACTTAGCATATTGCTTATAAATGAACGGGGGTTAGACAGGGAATGATATGTCATTATGGTGTAGGTACATTGGAGATATTGCTTCATGGTGATTTTTTGTTCTTTTTCAGTGTTCCATTGGCAAGCTACAATAATGGGGCCAGTAAGTATTCGGATTGATTTCAGAATAAATATTTATATAATTCACTCATTTTAATCCTGCTCTTCTTGTTATCAACAGAATGACAGTCCCTATCAGGGTGGAGTATTTTTCTTGACAATTCATTTCCCAACAGATTACCCCTTCAAGCCACCTAAGGTAATTGGGATATGGCATTTGTTTTTTTGTTTTTTTTTTTTTAATGTGCTTTCTGTGATATTAATAAACCAATTTATAAAAAGTTTTCCTTTTTTCTATAGGTTGCATTTACAACAAGAATTTATCATCCAAATATTAACAGTAATGGCAGCATTTGTCTTGATATTCTCCGGTCACAGTGGTCTCCAGCACTAACTATTTCAAAAGGTAATGGAAATGAGTATCTGATATTAAGATAAAGCAGCAGGGTTTTTTTTGTCTTTTATTTTTTACTTACTTATTTTTAAAGATTTACATATTAGAGTGTGTGTGCGATCAGGGGGATGGGCAGAAGGAGAGAGGCAGAGAGACAATCTCAAGCAGATTCTGCAATGAGCTTGGAGTCCGACACAGGGCTTAATCTCATGACCCTGAAATCATGGCCTGCGCCGAAATCAGCATTCGGACACTCATCTGACTGAGCCACCCAGGTGTCCCTGTCTTTTGTCTTTTAAAAGTTACTTGTTTTTTGAAATGATTATTCATATTCCTCTTAAGAGGAGATAGTGGTCCCTGTTATTTTTGAGTAGACCTTGAGACCACTGGAGGGAGTTGGATTTTCAGGCATAGGTATTCTCTGGCGTCTTGACAGCTCTGTCCATTATGCCGTTCAGGCACAGGTTGGAAAATGGCCACTTGGTATGAATTTCTTCTAGAGCAAAGTTAAAGTAGAAGAAATGAATGCCTCTTCCAACCTTGAGATCCATGAGTGGTAAGGATAGATAACTGTTCCAGAAGAAGAAATAATAGCCCTTTTAGAGGAATGCTTGTGGTATAGATACAGACTTTAGGTTCTTGAAGAATAAGGTGCAAGTAAATTCACATTCAGACTCTGTAAGGTTTTGCCAGCTCTTGTCTCGAGCTTGCTTGCTTGCTTGCTTTTTTTTTTTTTTTTTAAGATTTTATTTGTCAGAGAGAGAGTGTACAAGCAGGGGGGACAGCAGGCAGAGGGAGAAGCAAACTCTCTGCTGAGCAAGGAGCCTGATGTGGGACTCCGTTCCAGGACCCTGGGATCATGACCTGAGCTGAAGGCAGATGCTTAACTGACTGAGCCATCCCTTGTCTTGAGGTTTCTATCAGAAACAGATTCACTCTCTAAGATGACCAGTTTAACAAAAAAATTTTTATTTGATCATCTTAATTTTTGTGGTATATAGTCCTATGTGTTTGAAAATGTGTATTAAAATAAGTTACTAATTTTATGATGAAATATCCACTAGTTCTAGGGGCACCTGGGTGGCTGTCGTTAAGCGTCTGCCTTCGGCTCAGGGCGTGATCCCAGAGTCCTGGGATCGAGCCCCACATCAGCCTCCTCCGCTGGGAAGCCTGCATCTTCCTCTCCCACTCCCCCTGCTTGTGTTCCCTCCTCTCTTGCTGGCTGTCTCTCTCTGTCAAATAAATAAATAAAATCTTTAAAATATATATATATATTTTATATAATATATATTATATTATATATATATATCTCCACTAGTTCTAAATAAAGCCTAATTACATGAGTAGGTTGGGGATTTTTTTATGTGTGTGAACTGAGTAGTTAAGAAACATTTTCTTATATGCTGATTTGAAATTGTACAGCTCCTCAACATCATATCCAGATGAAATCACAAGTGGGTTAAAAGTTGTCAAAATACAAATGCAAGAAGTAGGCTCCAAATGAGATAATGGGCCAATATGTTTAAAATAGGAAGAACATATATAAAAATCAGTAAGAGAAAAAGATCCCAACAAATGAATGGACAGAAAGGAGCAAAATAATCAGATAAATGAAAATTAAGTTCCCATTTTTCACCTTTTTAAATAACAAAGATCTTGTAAAAAGAAAACCAGGTGCTGGTGAAGTACATTGAAATGGGTGCTTACATACTACAGATAGAAGTATAGATTTGTATAGCCCAGTCTGTCAGTATATACTTAAAGATAAGAGATTTAATTATTACTTCCCTTTGATCCAGTGATTCTAGTTTCATTCATTTGTACTAAGAAGACAGACTCGAATGCTAAAAAAAAAGTTTTGTATCTCGCCTGCATCAGGCTCCCTGCTCACTGGGGAGTTGGCTTCTCCCTCTCCCTCTCCCCCCTGCTTGTGCTGTCTCTCTCTCTCTCAAATAAATAAAATCTTAAAAAAAAAAAGTTTTGTGTGAAAATACATTTGTGACAGTGTTATTTATTTCTGAAAATTAGAAATTACAGGTCCAACAGGGGAAGAAATAAATCAATTCTAGGACACACTTTTAAAAAGAGTAGTGGTCATTACAAATATTGTGAAAAATGGGAAAATACTATGTTTGAAAAAAGCAGAAAGGAGCTTAATTTGTATACATTGTAGATTGAATTATATAGAAAAGTATGTTATGTAGCTAGAAAGAAATGATTTGGGTGGTGAAATTTGCTGTATGAAAATTCTTTATCCTAAGTTGTATTTTATCTTTTCTTTAATGTATAGCTTTAGACAAGAGGCGACATAGTTCCGTGGTAAAGAATATAGATTCTGGGGGCGCCTGGGTGGCTCAGTTGGTTAAGCATCTGCTTTCAGCTTGGGTCATGATCTCAGGGTCCTGGGATCGAGTCCTGCATCGGGCTCTCTGCTTGACGTGGGGGAGGAGTCTGCTTCTCACTCTCCCTCTCCCTCTGTTCTCTCTCTGTCTTTCTCTCTCAAATAAATAAAATCTATTAAAAAAAAAAAAAAGAACATAGATTCTGGATCCAAATGCCTGTATTTGCTTCTCAGCTCTCTCTACCTCCTACTGGATGAGACTTGAGGCAAATTACCTTCTCTATTCCTCACTTTGTTCCTCTGTAAAATAGGGGTGATGATTCTAAGTAATTCATCATTATTGTAAAGTTCTAAAAAAACAAAATGCACAGTTAATTGGTTTCTTGTAAGCATTGAAATAGGTAAAGGCTCTGTTGTAAAAAGTGTTGGATATTTGTCATGTTAACTTTCATGTTATAAATGTGATAAGACTTGTATGCTCTGACAAATTTTTTAAAGGAAACAAAATATTCTGGGGGCATTAAATTAAAATTTATGGGATCCTAGGCAAAAATATAAACAAAAAACCAGAGGAACACATTTTTAAAAGTCGTGGCTGAGGGGCCCCTGACTGACTCAGTCGGTAGAGCATGCGACTCTTAATCTTGAGGTTGTGAGTTGGATCCCCATGTTGGGTATAGAAATGTTCAAAAATAAAATCTTTAGGGCACCTGGGTGGTTCAGCTGGTTAAGCAACTGCCTTCAACCCATGGTCATGATCCTGGAGACTGGGGATTGAGCCCTGCATTGGGCTCCCTGCTCAGCAGGGAGTCTGCTTCTCCTTCTGACCCTCCCCCTCTCACACTTTCTCTCAATCTGTCTCTCAAATAAATAAATAAATAAAATCTTTAAAAAATAAAAATAAAAAAATAAAAAAATCTTTTAAAAATGTTGTGGCTGAAACAGTTTTCTAGATAAGTGGGTCCTTTTCTTATGTAGGCCCTCTTATAATTCAAGGGCTGCTTGTGAAAGTGTTGTTCTTATTATTTACTGGCCTGGTGGTTCTTCCTTCACCAAGTAGCAGTGAAGATAGAAATCTAGGAAGGGACCAAGAGAGGTGGAGTGTGTCTGTGTGTGTGGAGTGAGAAAGAAGGTCTAGTAGCTGAAATTGTTACTGTAACTTTTTTCCTTCCCCCTTGTGTGCCTAGTGTTGATTTTTCAGTTACTCTAAATCATAAGGGCTCTTAGTTTTTTTGACTTATGTCCTCTCTATCTGGATAGCTATCTTTAAAAATAATTGCAGTTCCATTTTGTTGAATTTGATTATATCAGTGTACCTAAGTTTAATGTTTTAATGACTCCCTTTTGTAAATTGAATGTGTGGGCAAGCAGTTCTGTGAAAGGCCTGAATCCTCTATGTGATAATTATTCCTTTTTTGCAGGCAATAGCTTTGACCTGAAATTCTTTCCAATTTGAGTGTATATGTTAGGGATCTAAATATACAAAAAGCTAAAGGAAGCAGTTATGTGTGCCATAAAGGCCCTTGATTATATGTTTTTAGAATTGGAAGTGACAGTGGGTTATGACACTAATGAAAATGAGCATATACTGATGAAAAATGTATGTGTAGGTAAAAATTTAGTCACTTCAATGAAGAGTCTCTGCAGGTTATAGAAATAGTAGTAATTCTCTTTATACAGAAAGAAGTTATAGTACTTGATAAAACAAAATCAGTTTTTTATGAATTAAAGGTCCCTGAGTAGTACAGTAAGAATCCTTTAACAGGTCCAGATAACCACCACCCTACTTTCTTTCCTGGGAAGAAAGTTAGAAAAGTTACCTCTTTTAAAAAAAATTTTTTTTTAAGGTTGACTTATTGGAATAATTGGAATAGTTTATAAGGGAATTTGTAACAAATACTAATTTAGTAGCATGTCCAATTTTAGGTGAAGATTCAGTTGAACTCTTGCCAGTTTGATGGGCTGTACAAGTTTCTTTCTATAGTCAATTTCATGAACATTCAAAAATCTGTAACTTCCTGTTGTCATTTCCAGGAAATACATGAAATCTTTCCTTATTGCGGTTAGAATGTTCTGTGCTTGAAGAGGGCATCAGGTGATACACCTGACAATAGGAAGCGAAGATGTTTTGGGAATGCCATCTGCCAGAATTGTGGGCAACAGGAATGAAGAGTCAGAAAACATCTTCCCTGATGTTTTTTATTTTCCATATACTCTTAAGGCAAGGAAATAGCTTTTTTGTTAACAAACTGAATGATTAAGGGCAAGTGAACTTTTTCTTCACCTCTCAGAAGCCCTTGATCTCTATAGAATAGGTTTGATAGGAAAATGAATAAATTGTTTTCCTGGTGAAGTTGATGTTTTGGGAGTAAAGTTGGCCCAGAATCATTGCCTCATGCTGCAGAATATTAGAGAGAAATAAGACAGCCAAGTTGTGTTGCATCAGAATAGAAAAATTGGAATTTATTTCAGTATGTCAGAGGCCCCTGGATTTAATGTAATTAGTGGCCTTGGCCTCCTCTTGGCATTCAGTAAGGAATACATAAGTTTATAACAAATTTGAACAGAGGCATTTGTACTGTTGAGATTTGTCTGCTATGTTCGAGGTTGTCACTGAGGAAGTGGCTTAGTTGAGATTCTAAAGTGTCACTGAAAAGAATTTGAGACCTTGGTATGTTGTATCCTACGTAGTAAGTGTGGCCAGCCCCGTTTGGGTACAAATACTGGCCTTTATGTTCTTAGACTAAATTGTTTTCAACTAAAAATGAAATAAATCTATTGCATCTGATGTAATACCTGTCATTGAGAAAACAGTGATTGTTCAATTTCATGGTTGGTTCTAAGAGCATTCAGTAGTGTGGTTGTCTTTGGAAATTTGAGAACCATTAATCTCTGAACATGGGTTTCTAAAAATAGAATTTTATGGCCTATGAAAAGTATTGTTGGTATAGGATTTGAAAGACCTGAATTCTAATTCCACTCTACTCACTAACCAGGGACATTGTGCAAGTCACTTCATCAGCCTGGGCCAGCATCCTTAGGGGTTCAAGAACAATCTTACATGAATTTTTGTTGATTATTTAACTGTCAAGTTAGGTAGAACTCATAAATCTAGGCACTACAATATGAATAGGTTCTTAGAATTTTCTTATGGGTTGACATCTCGTGTTTCTTTCAACCCTTTGCTTTTATCGTCTACTAATTTATACCTTTTTTCCCCCCCATTACAGTACTCTTGTCCATCTGTTCTCTGTTGTGTGATCCCAATCCAGATGATCCTTTAGTGCCTGAGATTGCTCGGATCTACAAAACAGATAGAGAAAAGTAAGTATGGCCAGAAAAGTACCTATGGTGGGATGCAGATGTTTGTGTCCCAGATCTTAACTCAGGGCTGAGTATGGGTCAGATATTTAAAATGAAGTTCTAATATGCTCACCTGGCGACAGAAAGAAGAGTATTTGCATCAGATATCATTGTAAGTTGAGGATGCTGATCTTATTTCTGATTATTTCAAATGACTCCCACTGTCAAGAAAAACTATATAGTGTATTTTCTAAGAGCCTTATGTCTTCTGCTTGGCTTTTGACATTAAAGCATTTTGCATCAAGAGCCCATCTGTCTTCGGTAGGTATTCGTAAATTAGTGGGAATTGATTTTCTGCCATTTGGCGTGATCTAAAAAGAATGCAACAAGACATGAAAGCCCCAAATTTCCTTTAAAAACAAAACTTAATGTAGAATTTACATATTTTAGAATTGTAGTATAATTATTGAAGAGTGGTCAGGATATCGAAAAAGTAACTGAAAGTGTTCTAATTTTTTAATTTTATGTATTATTCATTAAGACTATAGGAGGAAATAGATGGGAGAAAGTGGATAATTTTCTAAAGTTAAAATGTAAAGGATTAAGAATAATTTGAATTCTGTTAGATTAGAGAGGCTTATAGATAGTATGTTTTTATTTTTTATTATTTTTACTTTTTTAAAGTTTTTATTTATTTAAGTAATCACTATACCCAACATAGGGCTTGAACTCACAACCTCGAGATCAAGAGTCACATGCTCTTCCAGCTGAGCCAGCCAAGCACCCCTAGATAGTATATTTTTAAATGGAACTACACCAAGAATGGGGGATTGTAACAGCATTTGGTTCTTAGTTTAGTTTTGTCTGTGTTTAGCTCTGAATAGTATCTATAGTCCTGTATCTCTGGCTGCATTCAGAATAAAATTAGACCATGCTTTTTTTCTGTTTGTGTATACATTCACAAATAAATTTTTTTTAAGATTTAAAAACAATTTTTATTTAATTTTTTTAAAGATTTTATCTATTTGAGAGAGAAAGTGAGAGAGAGAGCAGGAGTGGGGTGAGAGGCAGGGAGAAGCAGACTCTCCACTGAGCAGGAAGTGCGATGTGGGCCTAGATCCTGGGACTCCAGGATCGGGACCTGAGCCGAAGGCAGACACTTAACAGACTGAGCCTCCCAGGCATTCCTAAAAAAAATTTTTAAAGTAATCTCTACACCCATCATGGGGCTTAAACTCACAGCCCTGAGATTAAGAGTCGCATGCTGTGCCAACTGAGCAGGAAGTGCGATGTGGGCCTAGATCCTGGGACTCCAGGATCGGGACCTGAGCCGAAGGCAGACACTTAACAGACTGAGCCTCCCAGGCATTCCTAAAAAAAATTTTTAAAGTAATCTCTACACCCATCATGGGGCTTAAACTCACAGCCCTGAGATTAAGAGTCCGCATGCTGTGCCAACTGAGCCAGCCAGATGCCCCACACAAATTTTTTGATGAGAGAACCATTTTGTCCAATAGGTGGGCATGGATGCCTCCCAAAAGGAATTTCCCAAGTCATTATAATGGTAATGTTCAGTGAGCTTTCCTGCATCCCTTTTCAAAGAATTATAGAATCTTTTGCCCTGCTTATTTTACTACTAAAATGTTCTTCCTGAGTAATAAACCCATTCATTTAGCAACCAAATTGTTAAGTTCTGCCAGAACTAGTTTTATTGATACAAAGGAGAGTATTATGTCAATTTGATCAAGAACCATATACTGTGGAATTATATAGTTTTAAGAACTCCAAATAAATGAATCAGTGCCCGAAGATCTTTCTTAAAAATAGTTCATTCAAATATAGAATAAAAGTATACCAGCAAATGCTAAGATTTAATCAGAATCCTCTGTTAGTGGCATTTATAGGCTATTGTTTTAAGTTTTAAAGCCTTTTCCCTCCATCACTGCATAAATGCTTATTGAAATTTAGAAGGAGGGGCACCTGGGTAGCTTAGTCAGTTAAGCTTCCCACTCTTGATTTCGGCTCAAGCCATGATCTCAAGGTCGTGGGATCGAGGCCCACATGGGACTCTTCCCACAGCGCGGAGTCTGCTTGTCCTTCCCTCCATTTTTCCCCCTGCATGCTCTCACTCACTGTCTTCTCTCACTGAAATAAATAAATAAATAAGTAAATAAGGCTTTGCTTGAATAGTACTAGTTATTCCCCTCAAGTTTCAGATCGGATAATGAATGAAATCTGTTGCTTTCTGACTGACTCCTCACCTGTGTTAAGCCAAGCTTCTCTTTGTGTGTACAGGTACAACAGAATAGCTCGGGAATGGACTCAGAAGTATGCGATGTAATTAAAGAAATTATTGGATAACCTCTACAAATAAAGATAGGGGAACTCTGAAAGAGAAAGTCCTTTTGATTTCCATTTGACTGCTTTCTATGAGCCCACGCCTCATCTTCCCCTGTGCACATGTTTACCTGATACAGCAGTGCTGCGTGTTGTACATACTTGGAACAACAAACTAGAAATACTGTACTTCTGTACCAACATTGCCTCCTAGCAGAGAAGTGTGTGTGTGACAAGCCAGTTCTCCAGGCGTAACCTAGGTGTGAGACTAAAAGTTTTCCTTATTGACTTAAATTTGGATAACGGCAAGGTGAGGGGTGGTGGGTATGGTGTGTGCTTGGATGGGGAAGAAAAGCTCCACTGACCTGTAGGAGATTGTTTTTAAGTGGAATCCTTTTAAACTCAGAACAGTTATGAAAAGCAAGGTGAAGAACACGAAGCTGTTTCTGTATTTTATTCTGAAGGACCTACATCTTAGGTGAAAGTTATGACCAACCAGATTAAACTCTACCCACATCCTGTATTTTAAGGTCTAAGTTTAACTGGTCAACATTTAAATGGATTGGAGCTATTAGTACATAAAGTGTGATGGGCTTTGGTCCCACATCTTTTGCATCTCCCCACCCTTCACCCTTTGTCCTTTCAGCCCCCTTCTCTCTTCCACATTCTTTGGTTTGTATGTGGTTTCTCAGTTAATACATAGCTAATAGCTCTTATTTTTCTTATGTTTTTAACTGCTTAGGTCTATCTGGATGTAAGGGTGAAAATTCATTTGATGGAAATACTTGTGTATATTTAAAGACCCAATTGCTCCTCTGGAGCTTGTACGTTCAAGAATGATTAATCTGTGTAATAAACTGATTACTACAGTCATTACATATAATTTTGTGTGAATAGGCTTTTTGATTTTAAGAACTTTGTCTAGCAGAGATTAGTGGTGGGTTTTCATTTATACTGGTTGCATTTCAAAATCATGAAACAATTCCAGTTTACATAGTCAAAAGGATATCTTGAAAGTAATTTTACTGAACAAGATAGGGGCGTAAGCTTAAAAGCATTTCCATGAACCTTACATGTGCAGTATTCCAGGAACATGACTGTTAAACTAAATAAGAAATCTGCTTTATTAATGAAAGTAAGCTGCATTTCACCAAAACCTTGTGACATTCCCTTGGTACATAGGACATAAAACAAAGGCATTGCTATTTGGTAAGTTAAGCTTCTGTGATTGTGATTGTAAAAGAGCAACATTGACCAAACCTGGGAAACATGAGCACAATCTTGTATTGGAGAGTCTACATAATTACTTTGCACTGACATTGCAGGATGTTCATCCAATTTTAAATTGTACTGTATGTGGCTTTTTGAAGTCTTCCCTTGACTCTAGTAAATTGTAGTTTGAAACTTGTAAACAACTGTGTTTGCCAGAAACATCGTTCGTGTGAACTAGGCAAGTTACCTTTTTTCCCCTCCTTTTCCTAATCTAATTGTAAACCAGGCCAGCCTGAAGGCCATGGCTGATGCTCTCTAGCCATCAGGTTCTTTCAAATGCATCTTTACACTCTTGCACAAAAATTGAGGAATAAATGTCCACTGCTTTTGGTTTTAAACTTGTTTAACTTGTTTTATCTCTCAGTGTCACTGTCCCTCCATCTCGGAACTAAGGTGTGCTATAACCTGAAACCTCTTCAACTGCTGCTTCGCTCTTGGCTACGTACTAGCATTTCTAGCATTCTTGACCTTGCAAAGACATCTGACTGTTAACAGGTGTGGGAAAAGGCGTTAGAATTGAGCTCTAACCTAAAATTACCCTGTATTCTCAGTGTCATGGGCAGGTGGGAATTCATCAGTTCGGACTTGCTCTTAACTGGACTGGTAACTGTAGGTCAGTTGCACAGATCTGAAAGCCCGCTCTTTGTCATCTTATAGAGCAGCGAGCACATTACCATTGATTAGGTCATAGTGTAGATACTTTCACAGGAGGGCTCTTAAGTATTTTTAAGTGCTAAATAAAAGCCATCATAATGGTGTATAGGTGCCAAATGAAAGGGTTTGAATGGTCACAAACAACCTTAGGCCCTTGAATGCAGTTTGGTTTTGCTTATTTGGATGTAGAGCATATTTGGTCCAGTCTGCATGTGTATGCCTTGGCCAGAACAAAGGCTCAGTGAGGAGCTCCTTCCCCACTCATGAAGGAAAATGTGTTAACCTGGGGTGGTTCACATCTGGGATCCCATTGCCTTTTTACAGGAATGGCTCTGGCTTTATCACATGTGAAAGCTTATTTGCAGTAGCCTTGATGATCTTGATGAGGCATTGGTTACCAGGTGTATCGATATTGGAATATCAAATGTATGGGTTCCCTTTGCTTTGCTTCTTAATTCTGAACATGGAGTGCTTGGACAAGTTAGAGCTGGAGCACTCCTTTTTGGTTACGTGAGTTCAGATACTTGCGTGCTCTGTTATTGGCCAGTGGTTAAAGGTAGCATTGTCCTGCTGGTTTCTACACTTTGGATAGTACATAGACTTGGAAGGAGGGTTCTTGGGTTAGGGAATGGCAGGGAGGTGGGTAGAGAGAAGGGTATGGTAGTGGTCAGAGTGAAGGGACCGTGTCCTCTGCCCTGACCTAGCAGTAGAGGCATTCCTTTCCCGCTTCCAGTGTCTACAGCATTCTACTTTTTGAGTCATTCCTCTTTGCCTCAACAGGTTATTTTGAGCCGTAGGTAGAGAAATGAATTATTTCCAAATTACAGTTGGAATGTCTGTAAACTGTCTCTTGTCTGCAATTAAGGTGGAACTGGCTTTTGTCTCAGTCTACTGTATGATACCCTGTAACACCCAATGGCTTTAATAGAAGAACTTCAGTTCCTGGGTCTTCTGAATCATGACCATATCTTTCCTTCCTTCCTACTCAGGAATTAGCATCTTTATTACCTCACAGAAAATTGTCACTAGTGTTAAGGACCCATCTCCTTTTGAGTCTCTTTGTGAAACACTCTATTTCAAGTGATGGGCTATTTTGATGGGAGTGGGGTTATAAAAGAGAAAGCAGATTTTTAATAGAAAATAACTGAAGGTAGCAAACTTCCCAAATATATGTTCATATATGTCCAGGAAGAGAAAATAAATTTCCTTTGGGGTGCTTCTGGAGGCTTTATCCTATTGAATTTTACCTTATGGTGTGCACGCACTTAGATGAAAGTGGCTGTGAGTTCTCTGTGCCCCACAAAAACCTGCCTTTTTTAGCCCCAGCTGCTAAATATTCAGGCTCCTCTGAATACTTCCAGGCCAATTCCTGGGATGGGCCAGTTCCTGGGACTGGCAGCGGGATCACTTTGTCATGTTTAATATTCATTGTTGCCATATTTTACCTTAGTTGGTATGAGTGGGAAAGCTCAAAGGTTGGACTGTCTAAACCCTTAAAGCCTTGGGCCTCAGTGGTCAATGTGTAACATGATCACCAACCAGCTTTGGTCTTTCTCAGTGACTGCTCCTGGGCTGGTTGAGTCTGAGCTAAACATTCTTTGTGACAAATGGTCACTTTTCATCTTTGAATTACTTGTGGAAAGCTGCACCTGATCAGAGGCAAAGTATAATCGGCCTCTTAACCCATGTAGAACTGTATGAATATCTTAGCACCAAGAGAGCCACTTGATAGTTTGTGTTTTTTTTTAAAGATTTTATTTATTTATTCGACAGAGATAGAGACAGCCAGCGAGAGAGGGAACACAAGCAGGGGGAGTGGGAGAGGAAGAAGCAGGCTCCCAGCAGAGGAACCTGATGTGGGGCTCGATCCCATAACACCGGGATCACGCCCTGAGCCGAAGGCAGACGCCTAACCACTGTGCCACCCAGGCGCCCCAACACTTAATAGTTTTTAATTGAGTGGGGATTTGTTTTTAACCTTCAGTGTAAGTTGTTATTGGTAGAATGGCCTTTTCCAGAGCTGGGGATCCTGAGTGTCCGGAGTAAGCTGCCTGTGACAGCTGTCCAGGGAAGAGCAGCGCCGGCCTGGATGGATACGCTCTGCTCCTTTCCAGACTTCTAAGGAGATTAGGGGAAATAGCTACCATTTTCTCAGGCACCTCTCTCCTTGTTTTGAGCTACTTGTTCTCCTATTTGAACGTCTTCCTAAGTACTTAAAAATCTTGACTCTTAAAAGGTATTCCCCTGATCTAAATTGTAGGACCTCTAGTGAATGTGAGTGAGTAGGGAGGGTTTAGTTTTCCTGACTGTTGGATCAACTACACCCCCAAATTGTGCTTTCTCAGCTTTTAAGTTTTCCATAGGAAGTAAAGTCAACTTGGAAGCTCCAGAGCTTCTTGGGCCCCCTTACTTGGAAGTTTCTAGAAACAGCTCCCAAATACAATCTGATATTTGGGCTTCAGAATCAGCACCATCTCATGGGTGAGAGAGACATGCCATGCTTGAGGTAGTTGGCAAAATCTAGGCTGTCTACTTGACTGCAGGGGTGTCTGGTGCTTCCCCCAGCTAAATAAGGAGCAATACTGGTTAGGTCCTTCTGGGCAGTTTCCCCAGTCAGCATTGCTGCCATCTTTGAAAGGTGTGGCTGCTTGCAGGGTGTTACAGTAAGAGTTATGTGGACCTGGCCTTGTTAAAGAGGGCGTCCAGGATTTCCAGTTGCCTGTTCCCCTGTGACAGAGGGAACCAAGGCTTTCTCAGACCTGCCAGAGAAATTGAGCTTTTCCAGAAGTATGGCCCCAGGCCATCTCATTCTGGTCCTCTTTTGGAGGAAACAAGAGGGCATAAGAGAAGGGGTGAAGAGAGGTTCTGGTGCATTGTAACAGGTTATGGGGCAGGTACTGTTTGCATGAGGGTGGGTTCAACCTCTAAGTTGGATAGGGCACTTCTTCTGAAGTTCAGGATGTAAATTTTGTGGAGGTGGGGGCCAGAATTCCTTTGTGATTTCTCCTCTGACACACTGTCCCTGTTTATCCTACTCGCCTGCTACCCTGTAACTTTAGATGACAGTTGGATGGGTTTAAATTTCTGTGCCCACAGATGGAGGAGGTAACTAAAATGCATTTGCTTGGGTAAGGAGTGAGCTGGTATCTGAGTGGATGCTAGTGCCTGAGTGGCCAGCAGAGGGCAGTGGTGACCCACAGCTGTAATAACCGAGAGGTGGGTGGTTAGTAAATCTGCTTGGACAGAACCTGAGAGGGGCTTTTGTTGGGGTGGGGAGGCCTCTTTGGGCTTGGCTTTGTTCACAGTTTATGCAGAACTGGATGGGCCGGTGCCTAGCTCAGTCAGGCTCCATCATAGCTTTAATCACAGTGAGGCAACAGGGCCCAAGGCCTGCCAGAAGTGTCAAACTACCAGCGTCCCTCTATCCTTCCTATTGGTATAGTAGCCATATCCCTGGGTTGTGGACAGGTTAGTAGGGTCCAGGCCATGGCTTTTGCCCACCTGGCTACAGGTTGCATGGGGGCAAAGGCCAGTCCATCACTTTCTAGGGATAAGAAGATCTCATATTTTTTTTCAGCTCTCTGCCTGGTGCCCACTGTTGCCTTTCCCCAGAGGCAGGCAGTCCCTGTCACCCTGGCCAACCAGCCCAGTCTCATTTGCCTGCCCACCTACTCTGGACAACTAGGACATAGTTTTTCATACTCTGAGGAATGGAGGCCTGGAGACAGGAGGAACAGAGCTGGGGGCTGGTGGTAGGGCTCTTGTCTTCCCTTGTCCTTTTTATCCTTTTTAATTTCTCTTGTGTTTTGGGGCTCCAGGCTTCCAGGTCTTACATCCCAACAGCTGTGAGCCTCCAGGGCCACTACCGGGAAGCCAGCTGCCTCTTCTTGGGGAATTCTTTGAAATTCCAGTCTTGGCCATCTGGATATGCAAATATCTCCAGAATTGCTGAACCTCCAAATGGCTACACCTCAGGCAGAGTTGTGAGAATTAACCACCACTATCCCCACATGGGGGTTACTGCCTAGGGATTGTTGGTGCCTGGAGCCCAGGTTTTCATCTACTGAGAGACCCACTGTAAGAGTGGGGGAGAGGAGTCTTGATGGCTCCCTAGGTCCTGCTCTAGTTCCTAACTATGTAAGGAATTTTACATTCAAAGGAGGAATTGGGAAGCCCCTGGGGGCCCTTTCTGGAGAGTGAGGCTATGGGCCTAAGAAAGTCCCCAGAATAAGGACTGAAGCCTTGGGTCTATCCTGGCCAGAGGGGTGGGGGCTACCTGCAAGGAAGGCTCCTGATTTCCTCGTATCAGGCCAGACCGAGGCAATAGAGCTGGACTTAGGCAACCCAGAGTAGGGCCAGCAGCCTGGCCCCCAGAATGCCTCGCTCTCCCCCAGGCCTCCCCCTGGGGCTGGTTATCTGGCTGCAGCAGGAGGAATGTGTGCTCTGAGTGGGGAAGGCGGGGGCTCAGGGTCAGGGCGGAAACCTGGGAATGTGGACTCCCTGCCTGCCCCTGTCCCTGTTGGAGGGAGGGAGCCATGGAGAATGTGGCTGACAGGCCCCAGGCGTGGGAGAGTGTAGGTCTGCTTGTGTGTGTGAATATGTGCTGGAGGGGGCTGCTCATGTGTGTATGAACTTGTGAGAGAATTGTGAGCATGGACATTCCTTAGTATTTATGCATATGGGTGTGAGCCTAAGCTTTGTAGCCTTTGAGAAACGAGTCAAGTCTGTGTTTGAATCGGAGGCCATGACTTCAGTTGTATATTCTTGGGCGACTAATTTTTCTATCCTTTGCTTGGTTTTCTCATCTAGAAAATGGGCAGTTGGGCTCCAGCCTGGCCCTTAGGCAATGCTTGGTGGAAAATGGCCTTATCAAGTTGAAGGCTGTGGATTTTGAGTGCTTACGGGTTCTCAAGGAGGGGTATGCATGGACAGTGGGACATCTTTCCTGGATTCCTGTGCAAGCCAGAGGTTTTCCCTTCTTTGAGTAAGACCTGCTCCTGGGACACCCAGGGACTTGGGGTGGGCTTTGTGGGTCTCTTTGGGGCCCGCAGCTCACATGCCACTTAGCAAGGCCTACGAAAGTACACCAGTAAACAGAATGGTTAGATGCCTGGCCAGCCTGTGTGTCCCTGCCCAGGGTTTGATTGTACCGCTACTTCTCTTGGGGGTCAAAAAGGGAGTCCAGCTATCCCTTCTGGTGAATAAAAGCCTAGAGAGGTGGTGGGAGGGGTTGCCTGGGAGTGAGAGGTCCTGAGGAAGGATGCCAGATCTCTGCCAGTTGTTTCACAGCCCTACCTGAAGGATGAGGTTGAGGGGCGATTGTAGCACTGCACAGAGCGCAGGATCCATGCTTTCCCCCATCCTATGTCAGAGGCTACGTAGTAGTCCTGCAACTCTCCCCTAAAGCATATGCGCACGCACACACACACAAGAGCATACATACATGTATATGTGCTTGTACACACATGGGATTTGGGGGTCACGGGGTTATTGGAGTCTGCGGATAGAACTTAGGATCCTAGCACAGAGAGGTTGGGGAATTAGCCAAGGTCACACAGCTGGGCAAAACTAGGGAGGGAATGTTGGGAGTCTTTCTGGGTAGAACCTTTAGGGGGAGCTCCCTGGCTGCAAGGGATTCTTGAAAGCCCCTGGGAGGGCCCAGGCTTTGACTGGAGGAAGTGAGGGCTATAGCCCAGCTGGCCCTATACTGGAACCACAGGAGTGGCCTATAAGGGTGTGTTGAAGGAATGACAGATCTTGGCCCTGCTCCCACACACATGCACTGCTGGGAATGGGGGTTGAAATTGCTGAGATCAGTGGCCAGCCCTGTTTCCTGCTTTGGATTTGGAATAGAGAGGGCTTTTCTGAGGGCTCTGGAACTGCTCTCAGTTTCTGTATGGGGAAATGGAGGAATGGAGAAAGGATTGATTAGGGATGGTCCTCAAGGAGCTTATGTAAGAGGTCTGGGACCCTATGTAACTGAGTGGATCACTGCTGGGTGGGAGGTTCTTTGTGTTCTACAACTTTGTGAGAGTGACAGGAAGTGGGGCCAGTAGCTATATACTAGTTAAGTTGCACCTGGTGAGAGATTGGGGGTGGTTTCCCTGCCAAAGCCCCAGAGTGTGTGGCAGGCATGGCTCTGTAGCAGGGGAAGTGATAATGTGCGGCCACTGTTGTGACTGAGCGTAGCAGTGTTAGTTGTGTTCGTGACACTTGAGTGGTGTTTCCCAGGTGTGTGTAATGGCAGAACAAGTTTGGTTGCTGGGGTGAATCAGGTTCCTGGAGAGGAATGGACCTACCCAGAGAGAGTGAGACACTATTAAGTAGTTACAGTCATTATATCGATAGGACATACTAGTAACTATTAATGATCCTAAGACCCTCTTTGTGTTGAGTGCTCACCTGGCAGTCGCTCATTTAGTTCTGTCAGAACCCTGTGAGTTAACGCTGTTTTGCCTGTGCCACAGCATTTGTTTATTGTGCCACATTATATTCACATTGGGGATGTGATATCGCTGCATCTATGCCTTATTTGCGGAGGTGCCACTTGTGGTGGTGTGTGGCCTTGTTAATGTACTTGGGCTCTTGATCCCGTTGTGTTGCCAGTATGGGTTGTTGCATAGTATGACACCCAGTTTGACAATGTTCTTTGAGGTGGTGGTGAAGACATATAATTTGGCTGTGTGACTTTTTTGCTTTGTTGTGTGAGTTTGTTGTGCAGCCAAAATATGTAACTCCCTACTGTTGCCTGGTTTGAGACCAGCAAGTGGAATGTATGACTCATTTTGTGTCCTAGTGATATTGTGGGTGTCTAGTATAGGGTCATAGGTTGTGGTGGTGGGAGGGCCTGTTGTGGCGGGGTGAACTGGTGGTACGATGGTGTGACTGACTCTCTGGTGGTTATGTGTCTGTGACACTATTGTGCATGTCCATCCGAACCATTTGTTTGACCCTGCTGTGGCCAGACTTGTGTGGTGTAACTCGCATGTAGTGAGTGTGCCTCCTTTGTGGTGCCAGTGGCCCTTAGTGATGTTTCCCTGTACGGATTGTGTGTCTGTGTGACCCCTCAGTGCCGCTGTCCCCCTTAGCAAGGCTGTGTGTTGTTTGACCTCGGTGCGGATGCCCCCACCTCCGCCGGCCCCGCCGCCCCTCCCCCACGCCGTCCGCCTGCGCCGCTTGGCGATCGATCGCCATTGATTGTCCCTGACGAGCTGCTCCACTTTCCAGCCAATGTCAGGAGGGGGGATCTCCGCCGCCCTGGCGGTGTCATTTCCACACACTCCCTGGGCTGCCGCCAGCGCGGGCGCCGCCAAGAGCCGGCCTGGATCGCCTGGAGCGCGGACCGGACCGCCCACACCTTGCCAGGACGCCCCCGACGGGGCGGCCCAACCCCCCCAGCTGCCGAGCCTGTGGCCCTGCACCCAGGCCCCCCACTCCCCGGGTGGGTGGATGTTGTCGCCACAGGAGTTTGAGCTGAGACCGAGGAAAAGGAGTAGGGGGGCCCAGTTGGTGAGCCCGGGTGGGGGCACCGCCGTTTCCTGCGGGGCGGAGGCGCCGGCGGCCAACTTTGCCGGGGCCCAAGCAGATGCTAATGATTTTCCGGGAGGCGCCGGTTATCTCTGGCCCCAGTCAGCCAGCCAGCCAGCCAGCCAGCGCTGCCCGGGCACAGACACCTCCCCACCCTCCCTCTCACCCCCAAGAGACCCGGCAAATGACCGCCTGGCCCCGAGTGGACGCTGGGGGTCATAGACTCCCTGAAGGGAGCCCCCAGAACTCTGGCTGTGGGGTAATATGTGCTCCCTGTCCACCCAGGACGTCACTGCATCTTCTTATGAAGCCTTTCCCAAAGCCGCTTTTCAAGCAGGGGAAAGTAAGGCTCAGAGAAAACTTGCCCAAGGTCACACGGACCTAGCAGCTGCTTAGCTGAGTGGGTTACCCTCTCTTAGAGCCACCCTGTTGGGGACTCAACAGTCCCTCATCGCCCAGGGGCTGAGCCAGTTTCCAGGCTCCCCGGTGGAAGTGCTGACGTGGCTCTGGGCAGCTGTCTGGGGCCGGGAAGCAGGGCAGATGTCACAGAGCCCAGGGGAGGAGGCGGCTCCACGGGGAGGGCCAGGAGGGGGAGGGCAGGCAGGGCCTCTAGCTGGCCAGACACGCCTCCTCCCCCTAGGCCTGGCTGTCTGTCTGGGGCTGGGGCACAGCCATGGGCCTGGCTGACCCGCCTCCAAGTCTAGCTCCAGGTCCTCTGTGTGGCTGTTGACAAATGCTCCAACCTCTCTGGGCCTCTTCCTCTCCTGTCAGAGCATAACTGCATCTGCTTTGGACGGGTGTGAGCCTCATGTGAAAGCAAAGGTGTCCAAAGCCTCCAATCCAGTGCTGGGCACACTGTTCCTGCTCAATAAAAGTCAGCTATTATTATTGTTGTTGTCTTTGCAAGTGGGAATTCAGTGTGTCCAAAGGCGAAACTGAGTCCTGAGGGTGCCAGCTGGCTTCAGAGGTCATTCCAGTCAGCCTCCTGCCTTGCTGCCCCTGGCCCTCTGCATTTCTCATGCTTGTCTAGCTTTGTTCCTTCTTACTGAAGTGTCAGCCCCCCTCAGCTCTCTGCCTGCTGCCAAGCTGCCCCCACTCCCTCTTGTTGGTGTGGTTCCCTCCTATCTGGCCGCCACATTGGGTCCCTCAAACAGCACAGCCCCCTGGGAACAGCAATCGATGGGGCGGAACAGCCTCCCTGACAGATGGACCCACGGAGGCTGGGCTGCTTCAGCAGAGCTCCCTAGGAAACCAGAGATAGGAGCTGAGCCACCATGGCTGCCTCCTAAATAGAAATGGGAGGGAGTGGGGAGATGAGGAGGAGGCCAGAGCTTCCAACCAGCTCCAGACTGGGCCAGCCCCTGGGAACAGGCCTGTAGGGGCAGGGCAGCACCTATGCCTTGTCATTGGCTCAGAATCCTCTTGGGGAGAGGGCCCTGTGGAGCTTACCTGGTAGGTAGGATATGTCTGAGTCCCCCTTCACGGGCAAATGAGTTTTTCCAGGCCCCCTATCATGGGCACTTTTTCTAACAAACCCAGAGGGTGGTGGGTATGTAGGTGGACAAGTAGGAGGCTTACCTCCATTCCTTAGGCCACAAGGGGTATTTACAGCCAGAAGGGCAGAAGACCTCTCCCTGTGCGGGTGGGAGGTGATAGGCGTTGGCCTCAGAGAGAGAGAGAGAGGCGCGCGTGTGTGTGTGTGTGTGTGTGTGTGTGTGTGTGAGTGTGTGTGTGAGTGTGTGTGTGTGTAGAATGACTCCTGCCTCCTACCAGGCTCCCAGATTAGTTGGGGAAGGTCTTTCCAGGGTTTCTCAACCTCAACACTCTGGGCATTTTGGGCCATTTAATTCTTTGTGCCATACATTGTGGGATGTTTAGCAGCATCCCTGGTCTCTGCCCATTAAATGCTAGTAGCAGTGGTTGTGACAACCAAAAATGTCTCCAGACATTGTCCAGTGTCCCCTGGGAGGCAGAATCAGCCCTAGTTGAGAACCACTGGTCTAACCTCAGGACCAGCCCCCTAGGTTGGAAGGGGTGGCCAAGACCCATGGGGATGCCAGAGAGCCTCTGCAATAGTGGGAGGGGAGGTTTCCAGCACGGCTTTGTCCCCAGCTGTCTCAGGCCCAGGAGGGTGGGAGACACCCTCCCCCCTCCATGGCCCTAACTGCCAGGTTGGAGGGAACCATGCTTGCCTGAGATGGCAGGGCTGTTGGCGTCACTGCTCAGCTGCGCCAGGCTTCATGCCAACACCTCACTGCTGAGACTACATAGCATGGGGGTGGGGGAGCGGGTGTGGTCATGGGGGGTACTCAGGCTGCCTGGGCAGCCTTCTGTCCAGCCAGTTTGAGATGGGGGGAGCCAGTATGGATGAGCAGCCTCCTCCCTTCCTTTCCCTTGGTTCCCTGGCAATGTCTCTGCTGCCTCCTTGTAGGCTGGTGTTGGTCTGGGGGTGGGGCTGACAGGCCTCAGAGCTAGTGGGGGCTACTGCCTGGAGTAGGAGGATTGTGGACACAAGTCCAGCGGGCCCAGCCAGCTGACAGCTGGTCCACCTGAGTGCCGAGCTGGCCCCTCCACGAAAGGGAGGGAGGGAGGAAGGCTCTGTGGGCTGGCTAAATGGTGCCTGAGTCTCCCAACCCACAGGCCCTAGAGCCAGACAACTGGGGAGGGGGTTCCCTCTGGAGTTATCTTCTTCCTTCACAGGCAGGCAGGCAGACTGGCGTTGAGGTGAGGGAAAGTTCTCTGGTGCACAGTCTCACTGCTGGGAAGTCCCTACTTCTGTCTAACCCACTTCCTTTTCTCCTATAGCATCTGCCCTATCCTGAACTGCATGCTCTGGGCCCAACATTTTGGGTTCTCTGGCCAGCGTGTGCCCTTATTCCCGGAGAAGAGAACCCTTATCTGTGGGGAAAATTTCATTCAGAATACAAGTCACCTGGGTCCTTGTGTGGGTAGAAGGGCGTGCCTAAGTGGGCTGGGCAGAGGGGATGGAGAGAGGCCTTCGTGCCAGTGACAAACCAAGGCCTGCAGAGAGCAAGGTTTCCCCAAGGCACATTGAACCCAACACCAGCCTAGGGGGTCCCGGAGTGGGGAGGAGGAAGTGGCTGGGAGGGGGGAAGTGCCTTTGTAACCAGAGATGAGCCAGGCGGGCTGAGGTGGCAGCTTGGGGCTGGGGTTTAAAATAGCGCCTCGGCCTGGCCAGGATCGGGTTCGGGTCACCCACAAGGCAGCGTGGCCACCACCATCCAGCTCGGGTTTCTTGCCTTTCTTGATGATATGATGGAAGATGCAGGTAGATGGGCCTAAGAAGAGGGGTCCAGGCACTGCCACTACAGTCCTGACCAGTCTGTGGCCTGTCTCCTTTCTCCTCTACACCGAACCCCATGGGACAGATCGTCCCAGCTGAATTCTGATGCCCTCCCTCCTCCTCAAAAAACTTTTATTTATCACCAACTGGGGACCAGGCCCTTGACAGAGCATGGAGAGGAATAAAGCAAGCCTGACCCTGTCCCAAGTCCCAGGAGTCCTGGCTCCCTGGGAATACACAGAAGGGGAAAGGGGTGATCAGTATTCAACAGAGACCCTCCACATATCATTGATGTCCTACCCTCACCCTGGAAGACCTAGGACAAGGAAAGCAAGGGGCACAAAGATCCCCAAGGGCTGTAAGAGAGGAGGGTTAGACTTAAGATAAGCCTTCCACTGGAGAAATGGAGGTGGATACAATAGGGAGGGGAAATGTCCTCTCAAAAGCTAATGATTATCCTTGAAAACTCCCAGGGCCCTTTACTCCCCCAGTGTTCTCTGGAGAGAGGGACCAAACAGAATGACTTGTCCCCTCCCTCAAGGCAGAGAGCCCTCGGACACAAGTCTGAGACGGCGTTCTGGTCCGACCAGGGTGTCTACTTCCTCAGGCTGACCCAGGGAATAGGAAGGGGTCAGGAGATAGGAAGGGGGAGTCCCTTTTTTAGTTTTTCAAAAGAAGTAGGTAGTTCCAGCCCTGCCACACCACATAATGCCATTGGCAAGGGGAAAAAGCTACTTCCAACAATGAAAAGTTCGATCTAACCAGAATCCTTTCTGCTCCACTCTCCCTTGCTAGAGTTTCTGGGCTCCTGGAGGCACTGACCACCTCTGGGCAGTGGCCCCTGGGGCCTGGCAGGTAGGATTTCTCCCCACTTTCCCTTCCTTCCCCAGCTGTGGGTTCGAGCTGGAGGAAGTGACACAGGAGGCCAGTCCCCTCTAACTGGAGCAATGGCCAGCCCTACTAATGGAGCTCACATATGTCTAAAAAAGTCTTGTATATCTTAATGATTTCTCAACAGCCCCTGATTGAAGCATGCCCAATTTAGCTGCGCCGTAAGTAACTTTTTATATTTCCTTGGGGAATCATTTCACTTATGAATCTTTTCTGAATCTGCAATCTCAATTAAAAGTTGATTTTTATTTTTTATTTTTTTGGTCTCCATCTCCCAGGCTTTAGAGACGCCTCCCTAGCAAAAAGGGTGGTATTACCATCAATCCTCCCTCATTAGCCTGTCTGAGCAGGAGAATTCTTGGGGGGGGGGGGTGCGTGTATAACAAACAGCTAAGTCTCCCCTGTGGTAGCACCTGGGGGGTATGTGGCCTGAGGGGCAGCTGCAGGAGGGACTCACAGAGAGGTGATGGGGGCACTGCCAGTCTCCCGCCCACATACACTCCCCTACCTGCCCAAATCAGCACACACACCCCATTGTTTCACTGGGGAGGAGTGTCCAGCCCATTCTGCCTTAAGGTTGTCTCTTCACCTGTAGCTTAGGGATTTGAGGAGACAGAGAACCCTTCAAGGGTTCAGTTTGAGAGCACGGAGCTAGTTCAAATCCTGGCCCTGTTCCTGTACGGCTACCACAGCTTGGGTAAGTCCCCTCTCACAGCCTCAGTTTCCTTATTTGCAAAATGGGAATGTGATTACTAAACAGATAACCAAGCACAATGCCTCCAGAGAGGCAGCCTTTATTATTTCCCTTGGGGGACCCTAGCATCAGTAAGCAGGATTGGAACAGTGCTGAGGGTCCTATCCCAGTTCTGAACAATATCTAGTTCTTTTCCTCAACCCATTCATTATCTAGTCCTGGTGACACTCCTTGAGGTGGAGTGGGTGGGACTAGCATAATTACCTCCCTGAGGAGAATAAGGGTCTGGTGAGGTTGGGACTTGCCCAGGGGCTGCCCCAGGAGGCCCACCCAGAGCTCCTGACTCTCTTCCCTAAGAGGCAAAGGTCAGGGCTGCAGCAGGAAGGCTGGAGGGCAAACAATGGTGAGACGCTCTGAACTTTGAGAGAAGGGCCTCCCCATAGACACCCTGCTTGACACCCCCCCACACCTCCCTCCAGATAGTTGGGGGAGGGACTTCCCCAGGTGCTGGGACCTCTGGCTCTGACCTCTCGCCTCTGACTTCTGGCCTGGGGTAGGTTCTCTGAGTACTAGAGTCACGACTGAGGGGACCGGGCAGCAGTGGCTGTGGCTCTGGAAGTTAACGATTTACAAGGGGCCCCTTCCTGAGGCCTCCCTCCTCCCAGGCCCAGCAGGCAACCCGTGACTGCCCAGGCGGCTAGACACAGAACCAGTCCCGCCAGTTCAAAGAGGAGTTCATCCCAGGCCCACCCCCAGGCACTGCCTGAGCACCCCATTCTCTGGAGTCTGAAGGTGAAGACAGAGTAGAAGTTGGTGGGTGGGATCCTCTGGTCTGAGGCTAGGTCCTGTTTTCAGAAGTCCCAGTGCAAGGGGCACTTATGACCCTGCTTTGCTTTTAGGGCCAGGTCTGTGAGCCCCACCCCCCACCCCTAGCAGGGCTTCCCCATACCACCCCACCCTAGCCTGCAGGTCTTTGGTAGAGCATTTTCAGGCCACGCTGGCTTCTGGACGCTGAGGGCACCCCTTCCTTTGGACTCCGTGTAGGGCCTCCAGGTTTAGGACTCTCTGCCCTCCCCTCCAACAAGGCCCCATTCAGTTACCTTCTGGTCCCTCCCTCTTCTGATGGGGTGGGGAGGGTGCATGGAGCCATAGCCTTGGCCTCTGGGGCTCGAGCTCGAGGTCACACTCCCATAGTAGAGACAGTTGAACCATGAATGTGCCTAGAGAAGTCCAGGGCTACTTTCAGAGGCCTGATGTTCCCCAAACTGTCTCCACTCCCTTTCTTCCCTCCACACAGGCTGAGTTCCCTGCGCCTGGCAGAGAATGGGCCGATGTCTGGTTGTCTGGCATGTGCGTAACATGTTTGCAAGTCTGTGGCAAGGGAAAATAGAGTGTGAGTGTGTGTGTTGGCCTGGTCTCTGCTCCCTATCAACTTCACCCCAGAGTTATTTTGTTCTGTGAGTGGAGTTCCGCCCGCCCCCCACAATGCCCTCCTCCCTTCTTGCCCTTATACAGCTTAGGTCCCAGCTGGGGTCACCAAACTGACTTCTCAGGGATGAGTGGCCCTTGGCCACCTAAGAGATAGACCTGGCTTTTCTGAAACTTCTTTTTAGTTTCACACCTCTCTTGCTCCTTCAAGGGTCATGGTGGCAGGACCTACGGGCCGATAGTCAGCACATGAGGGCTGAGACCCCAAAGGCCTGGGACTGTGTCTGAGCAGTTAAGTCTCTTTCTTCCCCTGCTCATGTCTGCACCCCGAGTCCTCCCCTGGGATTTTGGTCGAGGTCACAATTCAGTGTGACCGCACTGAAGATTATCCTGTACCCTGCCCTGAGATAGGGCTCCAAATGCCCTTGCTCCCATCTTCTTTGATACAGGTGAGGGAAGCAGGGCCCAAAGAGGGATAGACATTAGACCAGCCTCCGGATTGGCCATGTTTATTGGAGACCCTAACTCCTACACCCCTCCCTGTACAGCCACTTCCCAGTTATTGGATGTTTAATAAATGACCATCATTAGTTGATAAACGACAGTCCTAGAAAAGGCAGATAACTCAGACAAGGCATGGGTTTAAATCCAACTTTTGCTACTTTGTAACCTTAAGCAGGTGCCTGAGCCTGGGGATTAAATAAGCATATGGCCAGAAAGCAGTTAGTGCTGTGGGGCACGCAGAGGAAGTGCTCAGAAAGATGCGGGCTACGATGGTTCTTGCTGGTACGAACTCCATGCCGGGGTTTAGGTGCAGGGCAGATAGGAGAGTGTCCCTTTCACTCAAGAGTTTTCATGGGTGGGTGGTGGTAGTGGGGGTACAAGGAGACAAAGGAACAAATAAAAACTATTTCTGTGCAGTGTGGTCACGTGGCCAGAGGAGGGGACAGAGGAGGGGCCCCAAAGCCAGGCCACAGAGTACAGTTGTTCTGCGGAGGCACTGCAAGAAGGCACCTGGCAGAGAGAGCTAGGGACATGGAAAGACAGTCCATGATCTGCTATCAAAAGGGTGTACCTCCAGGGGGCAGCTGGCTGGCTCAGTGGAAAGACCATGGGACTCTTGATTGCCGGGTTGCCAGTTTGAGCCCCATGTTGGGTGTAGAGATTGCGGAAAAAAATTAAAAAAAGGGTGTACCTACATCTGCCGAAAGAGGGTATTTTTTTACTTGCAAAGGCTAGTGGCAGCCCTGTGAATACGGGCCAAACTGAGGCTGGGAGTGGAAGTGAAAGAAGTGGGAGGTAACACATGCTCTTGGTCTTCAGTGAGGAGTTCCTGAGATAAGCTTGATTAAGACCCTCGGGCCGGAGGGAACAGTACATGCAGCCATGGAAAGTTGAACAAGAGTTTTGAGGGGTCTGAGGGGAACCACCAGTGTTGGGTGGTGTTGGTCAGTGGAGCCCAGGGTTTGCAGGCAGGAGTCGGGCTGATAAGGGAAGTCAGGCCCTGCTGGGGAAGGGGCTTGGGCGGAGCCTTCTGGGTTCTGAGGATTCACTACAGGAAGGGACATAGGGGAATCCCAGGACGAATTTGAATGCCAGAAGCTTCACTAGGAAGGCAAATCTCCTCAGGGGTCAGAACAACTCTGGTGCCAGTTTCATGCTAGTTTCCTCATCTGACAAGTGGGGAGGATACTACTGCTGACACTGATGCAAGGATTAAATGAGCTAATAAGGTACCTAAGCTGTGTAGCCTGATGCCCTGCTCAGGGTAGGGCTTCATACACACCAGGTAGAGGCATTATAACCAAGATTCAGGGGAGCAGTTCCCAGGGTCCTGGACTGATAGGGAAGGTGGGTTCAGGGCTCCTATCTCCCCTCAAGGTGCTGGAGACTTAAGAAATTGGATAGCTGAAGCTAAGCTGATTGGTTGAGTAACACTGTGAAACCTAAATATTCCTCTTTGGAGGCAACGGGAGAGAAGAGAATAGTGAACCAGGGTGGCTTCAGTTCTTGTGGAAAGGGTCTGGGGTGCAGATGATCTCCCCCAAGGCTAGAGACCTCCCAGCAGTCCTTCCTGGGTACCCTCACTTGTCTCATTTGTTATGGGGAGAGTTCTATGTGGATGGCTTGTGATGTTTCCTATTCATGTTGTATTCTCCATATGGACAATTCTGCCCCTCTCCTTTCTGGTTCCTACCTGGGTTGAATTGGTGAGGGTCTGAGTCTCCCTGCAGTTCTTAATTTCTAGGAGAAGAGGAAGGCTCTAAGATCCAACCTCTAAACTGGGCCTGGCATATGCCAATACCCCTTGCCTGAGAAAGTCACCATTGGGATCATTTGGCTCATCTTCATTGTGGCCTGCAGCCCCTTGGCCTTTGCCCTCCTGACTTGGGAGGTCGGGGTGGGGGTGTAGTTGCAGAGGTCTTTAAAAAAAAAAAAAGTGGATAATTAATAGTAATTCCCTTAGGTGGAGCTACTACCCACTCTCCCCCATGAATCCCAGCATGAAGCTTTTTTGGGCTGTGCAGAACCTGATTCTGTAAGGACTGTAAGAGCCCTGCAGGATTGAGTTTCATTTCTTTGCTTCTACTCCTCTGATACCTGCTGCTAACTCCTGGGGAATAGGTCTCCCCTCACAGGCAGTGCTCAGCTTTTCCAGAAAGTTAGGTAGAGGAGGGCTAAGTACTTGCAGATCCTGGAGCATCTAGACCTGGGACCCTGCCTCCTTTATCTTTATATGGCCCGTGCCCAATACAGTACCTGACACTCAGGGTGGGGCCCAGAATATCTATCTTTAAGCAGTTCAGGGGTGATAATCTGGAGGTGTTCAGTTGTCTTAAAACTGGGTTCCCATAGCAAGTACCTTGCTTTTAGTCACATGGTATGTTTGGGGTGGCTTTGAGGAAGGGTGTTGGAGAGAAGAGGGGAGAGGAGTGGAGAGGACAAGAGAGGAAGGGTTAGGGGCGCCTGGGTAGCGCAGTCGTTAAGCGTCTGCCTTCGGCTCAGGCTGGGAGCCTGCTTCTTCCTCTCCCTCTCCCCTGCTCTGTTCCCTCTCTAGCTGGCTGTCTCTATCTCTGTCAAATAAATAAATAAAATCTTAAAAAAAAAAAAAAGAGAGGAAGGGTTAATCACTACCCTTTGGAGCCATTCTTGGCATTTTGTTAAGGGAGGACGCTTCTCAGCATTTGTGGAAGGGAGTAGTGTCCGTGATGCCTGGAGAGGGGTCACTGCCTGTGGCTTGGGAGGCCAGGATGGGTAGAGAAACAACACATTTCAGATGAACTCTGCCCTTTGACACCTCCCTAACTTCCCTATGCCTGGCTGGATCAAGGTCCCAAGGCCAAATTTAGAATGCTTGGAGAATGGGCACCAGTGGCTGCTCCCGGAAGACCCAGGCCCCAAGGCCCTCTTCAGCCTTGGCGACAGGCTGGCCACATAGAGGAGGAGAGGAAGCAGTGAGGTGGGAGCTGGTTTCGGTTCTCCCACCAAGGCTGTGCCTGTGGCTGGAGGCACCGGGTAGAGGCAGTTAACTCCCTGTTATCTGGGCCGCAGTGGATTTGGGGCTGTACATTTAACCCTAGGCAGACTTCCCCAACGGCCCTGCCCCTCCCCCATTAGGGTCTCTGGTCTTTTTTTTTTTCTGCCTGGAGGAAACATAAACCCACCCTACAAATTCCACAGATTCAGAGAAACTTCCCACTTTGGGATTATCTGCAGTTTGGGATTATATGAGCCCGGGACTTGCTCTCCAGAGTCCCTGAGGTGAAGAGAAGACATCTGCAGCTTGAGGATTAGCCCAAGCTGGGCAGATGGAGGGAGCACGGAGTGAGGGCAAGGATATTCCGGCACAAATCTGTACCCACTGGGCTTTTGTTCTCTTTCAACCAGTTTCTATTGAGTACTGCTTTGTGCCAGGCACTGTTTCAGGCTCCGAGTTTGTAGGCCAGGTCTCAGGGAGCCACAAGGTAGTTACCTTAGCCCCAAGAATCAGGGCTGGGGCTGGTGCTGGTGTAGGAGACAAACTGTCCTTTCTCAGATCGGTTTTCTCATCTGTAAAATGGGGACAGGAATCTCCACCCCTTGTCTCCCGGGGAACTAGAGCCCACTGAGTCCAGGAAAGCGCTATGGGAAGGGTGGGGTCTTTGAACCCAGTGTCGCTCCAAGTGCCCTGGGCTAGGAGTTCCAGGCCCTTCGCGCACCTGAGCTGAGGGGCGCGGCCAAACCCTCCCTACTGGTCCCTGTCGCTTCCGGCCCGCCGAAGAGAGGGGCCAGAGGGACGGCGGGTTTCCCCCGTAAGGTAGGTTGCCAAGCCCGTGCATCCCTCACAAAATAGGGAAGGTCCTCTTATTTTTTGTAAAGTTGCGGAGAAAAGAGATGAAGACGGGGCGCGCTAGGGGAGCTGAGCCTGGGCCGACCTCGTCAGAGCGCGGGGAGCTCGAGGCGCAGTGGCTGCGGCTCCGGCCTCAGAGCCTGCGGCGTCCAAGTGGCCAGAGCTGCGATGGGAGGGAGGCGGAGGGAGGAGGGAGGAGCTGAGGTGAAAAAAAAAAAAAAAAAAAAAAAAAAAAAAAAAAAAAAAAAAAAAAAAAAAAAAAAAAAAAAAAAAAAAAAAAA
>NC_048220.1:27771065-27945198 GCF_002007445.2 Ailuropoda melanoleuca
CCGCGGCGGTGGTGCCCAGAGCGGAGCGCAGCTCCCCGCCCCACCCCTCCCCCTCGGCCTCGCGGCGGCGGCAGCGGCCGTGGCGGCTTGGACGACTCTGAGAGCCGGTAGGTGTCGGGCCACGGCCCTCCCCCGACCCCCCCGGAGGCCGGCCCCCTCCCCTTCCCCGCCTACCTCCCTCTCCTCCCCCGGGGCCCGGTGCGCGGCCGGGGCCGGAGTTCGCTGCAAGTCGGCGGAAAGTTTGGCGGCGCGGGCTCCCCCGAAGTTCAGGTGCGGAGAGCCAGGGACGGGGAAGGAGGGGTCCGTGTTTGGGAGGGGCGGGGGGGCGCCCGCAGCCGGAGCCACGGAGCCCTGGAGCCTGGGAGCCCTAGCGCTGGTGATCGCTCGGTGGCCGCTGCTATACCCAAGCCTCCCCAAGCCGCAGTCGGCTCGGTCGCAGATCACTGAGTACAGACAAAAAGAGGGGTTTTAGGGTCGGGGACTGCGGGTTGGGCGCCGTGCGTTGGGGCCGAGGCTCTCCCTGCGGGGTACCGTCTCCTCCCCAAGTACTCGAGCTTGAGGGCGCTGGGGCGGCGGGAGCCCGGGTCCTCACCTCTCGGTGTTGGGCGGGCGCTCCGCCTGCGGGGGCGGCTGATTGGAGATCTGCGGCGCACACTCCCCCCGTCAGACCCCTCGCAGCCCTGTGTTTTGGGGGCTACGGTAGCTGCTGCCCTGGACCACGCGTGGCTGAGTCTCCCCCCTCCGCTTGGAGGGGGCGGCGGCCGCTTCTACATTTTCCCTCCGGTTCCTCGCCCCCGCTGCCCGCGGGGTGCCTGGCGGGCTGATCAAGTTTGACCTTTTTTTTTTTTCCCCCCCGTCAAAGTATCACCCCCACCACCACCACCTCCGCTCCCCGCGGCCTCTCTTTCCCGTCTTCCCCAGCCTTGGGGAGTCTTTCAGTCTGTCTCCCGAGCCCCGCGTGGCCAAGCAGCGTGCAAAGCCAGGGAGGGAGAATGGGGGTGTTCCTCTAGCTGCGGAGTGTGGGAGGCGGGTGTCCCAGGCGCCTGCCTCGCTGTTCTGGCCCCAAATTTACCCATGAAGTTCGGTCCCATGCCCCCCTCCCCTTTGCTTCCCTAGAGCGAGGGGCTGAACCGCCGCGAGAAGAATGTGTTAATTTTCTTGCTGGGGGAAGTTGTCCTCTCCCGGAATGGGCTGCTTTCCGGCGGGGAGCGCGGGGTGCGCCTGGCTTTGTTTATTTGTAGGGTCGACAGAAAGTGAGTGACCCCAGTTTTTAAATGGGGGGCTGTCTCTGAGACCTGTCAGAAGAGCTGAAGCACCCAATGAGGGAGCAAGAAAGCGTTCCCCCCCCCGCTCGGAAGGGGTGCGCGGAGTTGGGCTGGTGCCATGGGCTGCAAGGAGGCAGCAGCAGATTTGGGGGGTTCTGTAGGGACTGATCCGGAAAGACCCCCACCTTCCTCCTTCAACTGAGACGGGGGTCTGAAGGGCTGGCAGCCGCGCCCTACATTGCCCCCTGGATCCTGGGTGGTCTTCGAGTCGCATCTTCGTGTTGGGGGAGAGCTGAACCGGGATCCGGCTAGCCAGCGTCTTGACCTCCGCCTTTCCCTGAGCGGCGGGCGCTATTCGGAGTCCTCGGTTTTGTGGTGGGCCCAGCCCCCCCCCCCGCGTTTGCTCAGGAAGCACTGGGGAGGGGGGCTTGTGTGATCGTTCGGCCCTCGCCCCCGCCGGAGCCGCCCCGGGCGGCTGGCAAACAGAGTCCCTTTCAAGTTTTCCGCTGGGGCCGCCTGGCGGGGGCTGCGTGCGCGGTCGCTGCGGACTTGTTTGGAGCGCTATTTGAACGCCCGGCGCCACCTCAGCTGCCCCGGCCCGCGGGGGCGGGGGTGTCCTTCCGTGCAACTGAGAGCGTTTAAATTAGACGTTTTTACCGGTCGTACTGGGCTAAGCTTGACGTGAGCCCCCCTCCCGAAAGACCCCGTATCCTGGGTCCCAACTGCCGCAGGAAACCGAGGAACTGGTACTCGAAGTCTTTTCCCAAACCCTCTTTTGAGAGCGATGAGGGGAGACTGAGGTCGGTGCTACCTACTACTGCGTAGTGTTGATTTAGCAGTTTCCCTGGATGAGACTCCGGCAAGAGCTTGGGGGGGGGGCGGGGGGTAGTGGCCCGCTCTGCAGCTGTCACCCCCCTCCCAGAACGGAAATCGTTCTCTCCTTGGGGAGGAGGGTGAGGGGGTGATTTTTGTCCTGGGAAGGAGTGGGAACAGCTGAGGAGAGGTTGGCCTCTGAGTTCTCAGTCAGCCCTGGGGAGCTTGGTAGAAGCACCCCCACCTTATCTTGGCACGAGCTGGGGCTCTCCCAGGGAAGCCCCTAGCCAGGCTTGTGGCTCCCTTTCCCAAGGCGCCTCCCTTTCCGAGGTGGGGGCAGAGGTTCCTCTGCAGAAGAGAGACCCTTGGCTGGCTGGCTGTCCGTTGGCGCCTTATTTATGTGTGTATTTGGGCCCGGCTGTTTTCCCGGCTCAGCAGGTGACCCTGGCCTGGGCCTCCTATCTCTCCCCCGACAGAGCCTGTTGACTTACCCGTGGGCCAGCGGCCTCGTCTTTATCACGTGAGGCCTGGAATGTCCACCCGGCTGGGCTGGGCCGGGTGGGGGAAGGGAGAAGGAGGGAGGATTCTGCATCCAGGGCCCAGGCCAGCCCAGGCCTCTGTTCCAAGGGCTCCCACTGTGAGCCCCCCCCCCCGCCCCCCGACTCCTGATGCCTCTTTCAGCTTTTTGCCTGCCTTCTACCCATTTGGCAAGTATGAAACTGAGGCTTACAGGAGTGTGGCCAGCAGGGCTGTATCTGGATAAAGAACCAAGTCTCTGGGAATTAAATACCCCACCTTCTTTAGGGCCCTACCTGGTTATTTATGGGAGAGTGGAATGGAAATGGGGGTCTCTCTCTGGGGGGTAGGGCTGTGGGCTGGGCTGAGGTCAGCTGACGTTTTAGGATGCAGAATAGGGTGGAGGAATGAGGGGGTGTGCAGATGAGCCAGACCCAGGCCTTCTTTCCTAGAGCCCGCTGTCTTGTGGGGTGACCATTAAGGCAGGACTAACTCCCCAGTCATGGTCCTCTGGAACGTGGCCTTATTGGCCACGGATGGGGCAGCACTCACTTATTGTTATCACTGTTATCGTTACTGTCTATTCTTTATATGTAAGTAACTTAATCATTCATTGCCCCGGTGTGTATTTTTTTGAGCACCTACTGTGTGTCAAGCCCCACCTTTCTGGGGCTGCTGAAATGAATCACTGATTCTGCCCCTGCTCTGGAGGCAGGCCCAGGGTAGACGCTCCTCCCTCTTTCTCCACCCCCTGGGGCCTGAATTGGGGCTTCCCCCCTTTATTCTGGTCCTCTCCCTCCCTGATCCCCACCACCTGGTGCTGTCCTAGCCTGTGTATGTGTGCCTGTGTGTGAAGTGTCCTTGATTAAGTGTATTAATAGTTAAACTCTCACTCATAGCTGGAACTCACCAGACCACAAAAAGCCTCCACAGTTACTCACGCGCTACTGCCCAACAAGAATATCCCACTCAAGTTTTTTTTTTTTTCTTTCTCTTACTTTCCCCTTCATTCCCCCCAACTCTGAGCCCACCTCCCAGGCTACAGGCAACGAGAAAGGGCTGGCCCCCTCAAAGACGCAGGAATCCCCCACCCAGTCCACCTGTCCCCTGAAGCTGCAGGCAGGGTCAGCTGCTAGATGAGGCTGCGTGGGTCTAGTCTGTTGGTGTGGGATGTGGGAAGCTAGGTGGTGTGTGTGCTTATGACTCGGGGCATGTCCTGTCTGAATCTGTGTGTTGAATGTGTGTGTGTCTGTCTTGCGGGGTGGGAGTCTGCACCTGTGTGTATTTGCATCAGGGCACGTGGATCTGTGGATCCAGGAGTTGTGTGGGTCCGCATTGCCTCTGTACTTGTGTGTTTGTGAATCTGAGTATCTGAAAGTTGGATTTATCCTTGTGAATCTGGAAATGTGCATATTCAGAGTTGTGTGTGCTTAGAATCTTGGAGTGGGTACTCGTGATTTGTGTATATCTGTGTGATTTGTGTATTCCTGTAAATCTGGGCGAGTCTGACTCCCTGAGTTCTGTGTCTGAATTGGGAAAGTGGTGAGCGAATCTGGGAGTGGGCATATCTGAGCTGTGCGGGCAGTGAGTGGTCTGTGTGTGTCTTCCGTGGCTGGTGTCTGTGTTCCTCTTTCTCTCTGTGTCTGTCTGGCTGTCTGAGTCTCCCTCTCTGGTTGAGGCCCTGAGTGTGTGTGTAGCGTTGAACCTCTCCCACCCTGTCCTTCCCCTCCTCTGCCCTCCCTGGCAGTAACTGGGCAGCCTCCCCGTCTGCCTGCCTGCTGGGAGTTTTGGAAGCTGTGGAGGGAGACAGGCTGGGGCCGGGGTGACAGCGTGTATCCACGGAGATGGCAGCCTGTGATTATGGGAATAAAAGGATTTTAAGGTCATGGGTGTATTTTTTTTGTTCTGTTTTGTTTTTCCCCCCCTTTGGTGGAGACGGTGGCAGCAAAGGGCCAGAGGTGTGTGTCTGCAGGTTGGGAGTCTGTCCCCATACCAGTGGACGTGGGTATGTGGTGCTTTTCTGGGATCATGAACACGTGTGTGTACATGTGTGAGCAGAGCCTGTGAGAGTGTTTGTTCTACGTGTGTTCTATCTGCCTGCTCCCCATGTGAGAGTCCACAGGGCTGTTCCCTGGGGGAGAATTCCCAGGAAAACTTCTTGCTTCTGGATGTGACGTGGAGCTGGAACCCTACAGTCTCCTATGTCCTGAAGAGCCGTCTGGCCCCAGTCCTTGCCTACCTGACCTTCCCTTCACAGTAGGGTGTCTTTTGCCGGAGACCGGCTAGGCCCAGTCACCTGGGCCAGGCCACATCTTGGGGTGTCAGTGCCCCTGGCCCCGCTCCAGCCCCTGTAATTGCATTCTGCCGCCTAATCCCCCGCCAGCTCAATTAGATCGCAAATTCTTCTTCATTTCCTGCCTCTGATGCTGGCCTCCCTCTGGGCTCTCAGGGCCTGGGAGAGAGGGAGGGGATCCTGCCCCCCTTCCGCCAGCACTGGGGGCTCTTACAGGGGTGTGATTAGTTGCTGGCACACTGGCCCTGGGGTGCAGGTTGGAACCCTGGGGACCAACAGGACATGGCCTTCTTTGGACCAGCCTCAGTATCCCCATGCTGGGGGAGGGGCTTGTGTTGTCTGGTACATGGGCTCTAGGTAAGACCACGGAGATCGCTGTGTGCCAGGCTCTGAGGCCGTGCCCTCACCCCGGGTTCCCACAGGCTCCGCTCATGTTCTTTCCAGAGCAGTTGCTGGTCAGCTCCTGGCACACCACTTGTAACCTCGTTTCTGACCTTCTAATATGGTGTGTTCTGGGGGTCAGTAGGACCACCGAGCTCTTGCCTACTGGGTCCTCTTAACTCCCTCCCTTGACCTCACCCAGACGAGTGTGTTTGAACACCGACTCTGGAGCCAGACCTGGCTACAAATCCTGGCCATGCCACTGTCTAGCTGGATATATGTATGACCTTTGGGTGAGTTGTCTCTCTGATCCTCAGTTTCCTTATCCCTGAAATGGGATAATAAGAGTGCCTGTCTCGCAAAGCCATTTTCAGGTGGACACAGGGATGGTGGTTTAGTGCCCAGCAGCAGTGGCTGACCCACAGCATGCAATAGAAGTTGTCTTCTGTGGTGACAAGGACTTCATGTCCCCCAGTGGAGAGGAAGAAAAGAGTATGTGACTTACCCTTAGCCTTCCTGTCTCCATTCTCCTCCTTACCAGGTGTGTGATGTTGGGCACATCACTTTGCCTCTCTGGGTTTCTCTTCCCCATCTGTAGAATGGGGCTGATGAGAGGCCTGACCTCACAGGACACAGGGGAGGGCTGTCCACAGGCAGATGCTTGACCCCAGCTGCCTGCTCTAGCAGGTTTTCAGCATACTGCTTGCCCTCTTTTTCCTTTCCTCACACCAAGCCTAGGGTGATGTGGGGCTGGCAGAGACACAGGCTCAGGGACGAGGGGACTGGCCAAGGTCATGAGTCTGGTAACGGGGCCTGGGTGGGGTGGGAGGGCTAGGGGATGACCTGCTGGCTTGCTCGCTCGTTTACTCGCTGGCTCAGCTGAGCTGTGAGGCATGGACTTCCCTCCCCGCTGGTCTCTGTGGAAAGTGGTGGCTTGGCTGATTTTTTCTGTAAAGGGGAAGCTGGATGTCTACCCCCTCCTTCCCCAGGAGGCACCGTGGCAGCGGCTGTGCTGACAGGCCTCCTGGCCTTCTTGCTAGGGTAGCTGGCAGCTCTGGAAGGCCGACTGCACACAGATCAGCCAGAGAGAAGAGGGAACCGCAAAGGTCCCCCAAAAAAAAAATGGCTCTGCTGGAGGTGGTGGAGAGGGATGGGGGGGNCCCCCCCCCCCCCCCCCGCCATCGCTAATCCCCACGGCCCCTCCCACCCTCAGCCTGTTCCCTTTGGATGGAAAGACAGAAAGGAGCCACAACAGGAGAGTTGGGGAGACTGGCTCTGCTGGAGGTGGTGGAGAGGGATGGGGGGGTTGGGGAGTGAGGAGCCCTCTGCTTCAGGGTCCCAGTAGCTCCCTGGCTAGTCTCCTTATTTCTGTGACCTCTGTCACTCATTGGCCTAGGCTCTTTAATATTTCATGGTCCGTGGAGCCAGCCCCCTGCCCTAGCCCCGCATCCCTGTCGCCTGAATTACTGACCCCCAGAGGCTGCCTCTGCCTTCCCCCACTGGCCCTAACACCTCCTCTGTCCCTCCTGACCTGCCTCCCCCACAAGTCTCCTTCTCACACCTTCCTTCTCTCCTACACATCGTCTCCCCTTTTCTGACGTCTCTGACCATCTCCCTGCCCTTTTCCTCCATTTTCCTCTTTTGTTGGCCTCCTCCTTCTCAGCGGAACAGAAACCGTGGCAACTGGTCTGTCTGCCTGCTCCCCTGTCCACCCCTTCCTGCCCCCTCCCCCTAGCTGTGCTGGGCGTGAGAGCTGGTTTTATTTATTTTTCTGTTTGTTTGGGAAGAGGGCAGTGGCAATTCTGGGCCCTGGCTGCTGCGCTCTGCCTAGAGCAGCGGGCAGGCGGGCCGTGCTGGCCTCCCAGGAATGTGGCCGGGACGCCCCGCGCTATATTTACTCCCCTCCAGCTGCCGGCCCCAGCAGGGCAGAGCCAGGCCTGCCCGGTGGCCCTGGGGGAGCCCTGTACCCACCCTCCCCTGTCCAGCAGACCCCACGTAGCCCTGGAGCCCACCACTCCCCCCTTCCCTGTGACCTCTTCTGACCTCCTTGGACTTGCCTGGCCTGCCGGCAGGAACACCCATGTCCCATGCCAGTACAGGCATAAAGTGTGGACGCTAGGGCCTGATTCCTGTGGGGCAGCACCTGGCAGCCCCACACCCCCACCCAGGGGCCTAGCCTAGGCCTGTAATCTGGTGGCCAGAACTATGCAAAGCATCTTTCCGGGGCTCTCCCCGCCAGGCCTTGTCCCTGCCCTTGCCACAGTCCCCTCAGCTCTGTGCTCAGCTCTGCTGGCAGGGGTGGGGGGGCCTGGGGTAGCCTTAAGCAGCTGTGTTCCCTGCACTCCTCTCCCCCTTCCACGTAAATTGCCGTCTGCTGGACCTCCCAGGTTCCTCACACGGACATACGTGTGCACACCTAAGTGCGTGGACATATGTGTGCAACACACATGCACACATGCTGGATGGTGCCTTCCTTAGAGGCAGGGCCATGCCTCCTGTCATTGATTCCCTCATTCATCAGATGCTTATAGGGTTTGCTGAGCCCGCTCCTTGCCAGCCTTGCAGTGGGATGTGGCAGTGAGTCCTTCCTGTACCCCACTGTCTGGCACCAGCTAAGTGTTTGAAGAGCTTTAGCTGCTGCTCTAATCAATTGCTGTCCTCCAGTTATTACTATGATAATAATAATGTGTTGTCACAACGGTGATGGCAACGGCCAACATCCTAAACCCTGACTGGGGCAGGCACTATGTTAGTGGCTTTCGAGCCTTCATTTCCGTTAAATCCCCACAGCAGTAGCTCAGTGACTGGCTGCTCTTAGTATCCCCGTAGACAGATGAGGAAACCGAGGGTGGAGAGTGTGTGCCTTGCCCCAGGACTTGCCACGTGGGATTGGGTCCTGGTAGAGCCCTTGACGGGCTGGGAGCACCATGAGAACAGCCAAGGCTGGTCCACTTGTTTCTGGCACCTTCCGTGCTGCCTGGCACACAGCGGGCACTCCCCTGTGTGTGCTGACTAGAAGCCTTTGCTGTCTCCTTGAGGCCCTCATCTCCCTGGCAAGTGGCCTGGCATGTGGTTGGTGGGGGGGGGGCTGATTGGCCAGTTGGATGAATGAGGGAATGAATGAATGAATGAATGACCAGACGATTCTGTGGGAATGAGCTCAGGAGACAGTTGAGTAGGAGATGTGCTTGTGTTGGTGATCTGACTGGTATGTGGAGATACCCTGTGCCTGCAGAGAATTCTGATAAGTGAGGTGGGGGTGGGGCTGAGAGATGCGGCCAGAGACCAATAGGCTGCTGGGACCTAGCCCTTGAGCAGGTCCTGTCTTCTCCCAGGGCCTCAGTTTTTCCGTCTGTCAAGTGGGCTTGAAAGCCTTTGTCCTGGCTGGCTGTCAGCTGGCCTGGCCTGGGATTGGCCTGGGAGCCTGAGAGGTGAGGGACCGTGGTGGGAAAGAGGAAGCAGTGGGTGGTGAAGACAGGAAGATGAAGCGTGGAGCTTGGCTTGGAACCTGAGAAGCAGGGAGACCAGCCCTGACCTGACGCCCGTCCTCCCTCCGAGCTGCAGGGTGGAGGCGCAGGTTCACAAACCCCTAGCTACCCGCTCTTGTTCTGGCAAGGGCTGGGCTTCCTGACATCTGCAGCATCAGTGGCTGTGTGTGCTGCGAGGGGGTGGCCTGCCCTCCGGGAATTGGTTAGCTGGGCCCATGGCTCCAGGTGAGAGTGGGCTTAGCCCCCTTTCTTCCTGGGAGTGTTAAGATCTTGGTGGCCTAGAATTTTTAGTCACAGGAATTTAGAATCAGAATGCTTGGAGCGGAGGATTCTTTTCAGGATTCTTGTCGTGTTGGGATTCTAGAATCACAGAACCATGAGTTTTACTGCAAAGAAAGCGTGAATGGTCATGTTTCAATCTTGTTTGACGCTAGGGGACATTGAGGATCTGAGAGGAGGGGCTTCCCTGGGGTGCCCTCAAGTGACATGAGTATATACCTGAGACAGAAACCCAGTTCTGCATCTGGTCCGTCCTGCTTTGGAGATCTGGCTGGCATGGGGAGTGGGCTGTGTGGGCCCAGTCAGGGAGCAAGGAGGATATGGCTGGCCTGTAGGCACAGGAGGGGTCCTCACGGCGGTGCCCACCCACCCGCTGCCCACCCGCCTGCTGCCCACGCTTCCCAAGGCACCAGTGTGAGGAGGAAATGCCGGCTGTTGCTTCCAGCGACAGCCGGCAGGGCCGGGCGGCTTCCCAGCTCCCCCTCTGATTCATGGCCGCCTGCAGCTCCCCCCTCCCCTGGGGGCCTCAGCAGCCCCATCTGTGCAATGGGGAGAGGAGGCTCTACCCCAAAGTTTAGCGTCACAAAGGCAATACATTTGGGGTTCTTTTCAGGACCCCCATGAGGCTTTGAGAATGTCGGGAAGCTAGCCTGGGATTGCCAGTGGGCATTTGGACCCAAAGCACTGAGCAGTTCTGCTTGGAGTTACCCTAATGCCTCCAGTAGTCTGGGGCTGCTGAATGGGTTCTTGGGGCAGAAAAGTGTGGTAGTGGTCAAAGGAAGAGCCCTGGATGGGAGGCCTAGGTCACCGGGCTCTCTCTTGACCTCAGTATACCCATCTGCAAAATGGAGGGTGTTACTCCGTGAGGTCTCATTCAGGGTCAGCTCTGCCTGGATATGTGCTGGGTGGGTGGTGGGGATACTAGGGATGCCTCGGCAAGTAGCGGAGCGGTGGGGCAGGGAGGGGGTCTCTTTGGCCGCAGACACGGGGTAGGAGTATGATTTAGTTGCAGGGGTGGCTCTGGGTGAAGGAATGAGGTGGGGGGAGATAAGGAGCCTGCCAGCAAGGCAGTGTCCAGCGGAAAATCCCAGCCATTCTCAGGAAGTGTTTCCTCCACTGGTCTCCTGGGAGGGAGGCAAGGCAGAGCAGGAAGGAGGGTAGTTGGGGGCAAACAAAGTCCCCCAGCCAGTCCGAGTGGAGATGTCCCAGGCCTGGCAGCTGGGCGGGTGTGCCCCTTGCACTGCGGGAGGGCTGGAACGCACCCCCCACCATGCTCTAAGGCTGCGCCTGTGGTGGGAGGCCAGGGCTGCCAGGAGGGGCCGGGCCATAGTCCAGATTTCAAAGCCTTCCCCAGGGGCCTCGTGGTGCCCTCCGCCCTGTCCCGAGCTGCCGCCGCGGGGGTGGCAGATGCTGTTTCATCGGCTGGGGCGAGTGGGAGGCCTCCGGAAGGTCCTCCTGGGAGGTTCCGGGGGGCAGTGGGGGTGTCGGCAGCTGCCTCCCAGCCAGAGCGGGCTCACAGTGGCCTCCCAGGTCCCTCAGTACCCCAGGCTTGGGGGCCGGGGGTGGTGCTTTGGAATCGAGACTGGTGCTCCCTGCCTTCGCTCCCCTCCCCACCCACCCCCCCACACTGCCCACCAAGCTTCTTGGCTCTGGCCCCCTCCCATCCCTGGCTGCGTCTGCAGAGCCCCCCGGGGAAGGCAGGGGAGGAGGCGCAGCGGGCTCAGAACAGCGGGTGCCCGTGCAGCCAAGTATTTGCGCGAGCTGTCAGAGACAGACAGGCATGTGGGGAATTTGGTGCGTGTGGGGCTGGGGGAAGCAGCCGGGTGGGCAGGCAGGCAGGAGAAGGGAAGGTGGGGCTGTCTCCCCCGCCTGTTGAACCCTGCAGAGACCACCATTCTCCCCAGCCCAAACCAGAAGGTACATCTGGCACCGTCTTCCTGCCTGTACCAGTACAGTGAGACTGTGACCCTGGCTGGGGTCTGATAGGGTGCTGACGCCGGGGAAGGGGGTGCCATGTTGAGGACTGGAGCCCAGGAGAGGCTGTCTGGTGGAGTGTGGAGCCAGGCAGGAATCCGGGTTGTGCCCGACTGTGGCCTCCAGGAAATAGCAGCTGTCATGCTCCTTTGTCCCCCCCGCCCCCCAAGCCTGGCACAACTTGTTTCCTGGCCAGGGTCCGGCTGGGGCAGATTGGAGGAGCCTGGTATTGCCCAGTCTGGGCAAGGAATAGCCTGGGTGGAGGGGGCCATGTTTATAAGCCTGCAGGTACTTGGGGTGCTGGGGAGCCGCCCCCCCCAGCCATTCTTTCATTGAAGCAGGTTGGAATCACTTGGAGGAGGGGACCTTGCCCCTTATTTCCCTGGACAGAGACCCCAGTTTAGTCACCTTTGTGGTCTGCGGTACAGCAGTACCTGTTAGGCACGTTAAGGCCTAGAGCTGAGTAACGCTTGATGTTTCCTATCTGAGAGCCCAGAGAGGGGGATACACTGGCCTAAGATCACACAGTGGGCTCCCCAGCCTTCTCCCTGCCCTCATGTGGGTGGGGCCAGTGGGAAGAGGTGAACTTTGGGGGTTTGCTGGGGTGGGGGGACTATATTTAGTCAGCCCTGCAGAGCCAGGGGGCCCCTGGGAGCAGNGGATAGGCTTTTCCCAGCTCAGGTTTCGATGAAACAGGAACCGGAGCTGCAGCCTGGGCTGTGGGGGCCAGGGCAGCCGGAGCCATGGGGGCCGGGGCTGCCTCCCCCCCCCTGCTCCCCCCTGCTCCCCATGTTGCAGCCTCCCCTTCTCCAAGGCCTGGGGAAGCAGCAGGTTATTTATCAAGCTGGCCTCCCTGCCGTGTCTGCCTGCGCCTCCCCCTACCTTACACCCCCCCTCCGCGCTCTTGCGCTGGCGGCCATGAGCCCAGCAGAGCAGGGTGAGCTGGGCGGGCAGGCGGCAGGATGAGCTCAGGAGACGTGAGTCACCCCATCCCTAGCAGCCCCACGAGGCCCTGCGGCCTGGCAGGCAGAGTGCACTCACGCACTCCCCACACGGCACACCCCGGGGCACACGCTTGGGACAGACACGTTCACTGAGCGCACGTAGTTGCACACAACCCAGCACACCCAGCCGACACCCAGCGCGGGCCTGGTCACAGAAGCTGTGGACACCCCGGAAGCGCGCTCCTGCTCCCAGGCTCTGGCACGCACACACGCTGGCACACACGTAGGCAAGTGGACCTGCATAGTCACGTGTGGGCGTGCGGTACTCCGGGAGGACCCCAGACACTGCTGCAGTAAAGCCGTTGTCCTCGGCCCCCTCCCACAACCACACGGTTCCATAGGATTGGGTCCGGAGCACTGACACCACGGAGCCTGGTGGGGTGGGGGGGACTATATTTAGTCAGCCCCACACACATGCGTGCACACATGACACAGTTGGGGCTCCATGTACCCATATCCCCCCTTTGGCGTCACACAGAAGAGGCCTGATCCTTGGCCATGTAGAGTCAGCTGGCTTCCATAAGGGACATGAGGGAAGGGAGGTGTTTTCTGCCATTCCCCAGGCTGGCTTAGCTTTCTGTGGGGAAGGAGGCCCAAGTCTCAGGCTTGGCAGTGTTAAACCCACCCTGCCCTCCAGGATGGGGAGCTCTGACCTGGGCAGAGCGGGTTAAGGGTAAATGGGGGAGAGGTGCAGAGAAGCCAGGAAGGGGAAAGACCTGGAAAAGAAAAGCCGCGGAAAATCGATTTTCCTGGGAGTGCCAAGTGGCCAGCTGCTGCCCCCACTTAGGGGGCTGGTTCCATGGAAGATTGGGGGGTGCTGGAAATTGGGGAAGGGACCCCCTTAACCTAGTGAGCTGTTCCCTAGGAGCCTGCCTGCTTACTCTGGCACCTGCTTTCCTCAGTTCCCTTGGCTCCCAAGTCTCTCATTATCTCCCCCACCTTGCAGCCAGTACCCTGAGACTTAGAATTCAGACATAGTTCCTGCCTCTTAGTCTACCAGCCTGCAAAATGGGTACAGAGAGGAGCTGAATACAAGGAGCTGGGCTGCTGGGTTGCAGGGATGCCCTCAGGGAGCCTGTAAGCTTCTGCTCAGTGGGTCTGGGGCTTGTCTCCCCTGGACTGGGCAGAACCGGGAGCATATCTGTTTTTCATACACTGAAAAAACACCAGTTTTCAGGTGAGAGAATTGAGTCTGATGGGTCTGACTTCATGGTCATGAAGGGCTTTAGACACAGCCACCCAACACCCAGACTCCAGATCATTCTGGGTCTATAGGATTGATAGAACCCAGGGAGGTTCAAGGGGCAAGTGACTGTTAAGGACTCAGGCCCAGGCTAGCTCCCACCTCCTGGCCACGCATATCTGCCTCCTAAAGGCCTAGACAATGGTCAGGGAGGGGAGATGGGCCCAGGCGTCCTGAAGTAAACAGCAGTGGTCAGTCAGGAGGACTGGATGTCCCCTAAGCCTTGGACTCCAGAGTTGGACAGGCCTAGGCTCCAAACTCGACTTGGTCACTGCTTACTTTGCAGTCACAGGCTGCTCTAACCTCACTTTTGCCACCTATAAAATGGGTATGAGCCTTATCTCTGTGTCTCAGAGCTGCAGGACTTGAAGTAGGTGATGGGGTGTGGTTCTCACTATGTCACACCTGGATCTGCAGGTGAGTCCGACCTCCTCCCGACCTGACTGCTCTGCAAAGCTGGCATTTTCCTGGGAGTGGTACCCCACAATACGGACTCCTTAATTAGACTGTCTTGGATTTAGCCTTCTTCAGGGCTGTTCTCAGATGGGAAATGTTGAGGTGGGGGGGTGAAGAGGCTGCCCTTGGGGCCACAGGGAGGGGGAAGCATGGGAATGGGTTCGATCCAGGGAGAGGAATGTGGAGTCCTTGGGTGTCTGGACATTCCTGGGGGCTTTACAATATGGGAGGAAACAGAGCCAGCTTTAGATCCCAGGCATTCTCGATTCCCCAACCCCTCAGTATGCAGCAAGGCCACAAGTTAGACTCAGCAGGGACTTACAAGGGCCAGATGGGTTCTTTGCAGTGTGGTGAGGGGCTTGGCACACACCTGTGTGAGAGGGCGGTTGGGACCATTGGAGATGGAAGTGCTGACATAGAGCAGGCGGTGTGGGGCCTGGGAGGCGGGAGGAAAGGTTGGCAGGAGGTATAGGTGGGTTCTTCCTGTGGCCAGAAATGCAGTGCAAGCCTGGACAGCTGAGTGCTGCCCTCCTTGCAGACTTCAGACCTCTACCGAGCGCTGGTCTCCCTATGTTCCTGCAGATAAGAGGGCGGGGGAGGAGTGCCCTCCACGGGGCTGGGGAAACCGAAGCACAGGGATTGGCTCAGACACAAAGGCAAACAGTAACAAAACCAGGGCCACAACCTAGGTTACCTGGCACTCCTGGCTTGAACCGTCCTTGCCATTCTTTTGCTGGCTGATGATGGCAGTAAAAATAATAATAACAGCCATCATGTGTTGAGTACCTTCTGTATGCTGCCCTGCACTGAGAGCTTCTGTCCTCTCTAGGACCGTGACGAGGGTGGGGCTGTCATTGTGTGCATTTCACAGACCCTGGAATGGGCTTAGCAAGGTCAAGCAACTTCTCCTTGGTCACCTAGGCTACTACAGAGGAACCCTCATTACAAAGCCCACTTGGACCCTTTCATGACCCGAACCTGTGCCTCAGGGCAGAGGATGGGGGTCCTACCCATCCTCCATGATCACTTGATGAGTACTGTTCCTAGTTGGGCCAGCCTCCTCCCCACCTGTGCCCAGCCCCTGACTGTCCTGGGGACCTCTGCTGTGTCAGGGCACGCCCCAGGTTTGGACCCAAGGCCCTTGGGACTGCTGGCTCCTTAGGCCTGGGAAGGGTGAGCCTGTTGCATTGGGGTGGGGTAGGGGCCAGAGGGTGCACCGGGGAGTAGATTGATACTCCTTAGGGTTTGGGGATCACCTTGCAGATAAGTTCTGGGAAATGCAATTGCTAGGCTTGTGAGAGCCGCTTGGGGGCCTGGTCAAGGTCCTACACCTCCCCCATCTCCCAACCTCCCACCTTCCTAGGGGCTCCTTTCCCCTCTAGGGAGCCCTGCACAGACTAGCTGAGAAAGTGCCCTTGAGCTGGAGATATCTTCTTCTATACACAGGGGCAGCCACAGCAGTGTCCCCTGCCCCCCCCCCCCGTCAGTGTGCCAGTTAGCCAAAGACAGCACCAGGCACAGTGTGGCCCTAGGTCAGGGCTCACTAGAGGTCACTGAGTCAGGTTTGTGTCTGGAAAGTGGTACTAGCCTCAAATGGAGGGGCAGACTGTGTTTAGGGCTCTGGGCTGTGTGGCAAGTCACTTCCCCTTTCTAGTCTCAGTTTCTGCATCTGTGAAATGACCCAGAGTCTGCCATGCATGCTCTCTGGGGGAGAGGTAAGTTACTCAGACACACACCCACATGCCTTCACCTGGTGTTCCCAGGTCCCCCATGCACAGGGTTCCTGCAGCCCTCATGCTGGCCATGGGATCCAGCGGGAGCAGGGCAGGCTCTAGAGTTGGGCCAGCCTGGATTGTAGTCACACCTCCACCATCCACACTTAACTGCCCCACTCAGCGCTGAGCCTTAGCGTCCTCATCTGTGAGATGGGTGGACCATGGGCTACTGTGGGAATAAAACAAGATAGCGTGGACAGAGCACCTGGCACAGACTCCGTTGATGGTGGTGACAGTGGAACCCCCACATACACTGAGCTGTCCTCTTGGTTGCTGTCCCCCCCAACCTCGGTCCTCAGGGATTCTGGGAAGGAGACAGCGCCAGCCTGCTGGCTCAGCCGGCTTGGCCACTGACCTTCAGAGCACCCAGGCTGTCAAGGCCGCCTGCCTGCCTGCCTGCCTGCCTGGCGGATGGGCAGGGAGGGGCACCAGCCCGTTCCTCGCCTGATGCTACCCACCCCTGTTCCCACTCTCCTCTCCCTCTCTGCGCCTGTGTGTGAGCTAATTAATCTCAGCCCCTTTGGGAAATTAGAACGCCGCAGCCGCGGCCTTCTCAGCCTCGCAGTGCCTGTGCTGCTACTGGGCCCTGCCAAGACCCACCGTGGTTTGGGGGCACGGGGTGGGGGATGGGGGCAGCAGGATGAGCTGGGCAGGCATGAGTCTCCCTGAGGCACCCCCCTTCTGACTGGGGGGTGGCATGGGCTCTGGCTTCTCCACTCCCTCCCCTTCCAGACGGCATCCATAAGGACATCAGGCAATTGCTTTGCTGGGGTGAAACCCAACCCGCAGCACCTCCCTGCCCTGGTCCTGGGGCTGGTGTGGTCATCCCTCACCCCGCATTCGATCTCATGGCGGGGTCCTCTTGTCTGCCTAGTGTGGGCTGATGGAGATAGATGTAATTATGGAATTTTGCTTAGGAAATTAATTTGAAAAAGTTAATTAATTGGTGGTTCCGGAGGTGGCAGTCTCCACGCCCAGCCAGTCCTAATGACGTCAGTGCTGACCGGCCTGAGACGTGCCGGTTCCTGGGCGGGCTGGGGAGAGGGACCCCAGTGACCTGGCGGGGCAGTCCTGGTGCAGCCCACGGAAGCACAGGGAAGAGGAGGAGGCAGACGAGTATCCTGCCTGGGAGTAGACACCTGGGAAGTGTGTGTGGACTGGGCTGCTAGATGCACGTGGACACCCTGAGAACTCAGCTGCTTGTTAGCATGTTCAACAAGCCGTTGTCAAGCTTCTGTATACCAGCTCCAGTGTCTCAAGTGCTGTGGCCAGCACAGACAGCCAAATGTTGTGTCCGCTGCTTACAAATAACTTTTTTCAAAACCTCTAAACTTACACCCAGAGGGTTCAAAGGACATGATAGGTCTGCTGTGCAGATAAAGCAACTGAGGCCCAGAAAGGATTTGACTTGCCCACCTCTTCAGCTCTGTCCTCCAGCACGGTGGTGTAGGGGGTGTGTAAAGCTTAGGCTTCTTCCCGGGGGAGGAATGCTCCCATAGGCAGCCCCGTCCCAAGTGTGGGTGATAGGGGCTTCAGAGTGGACTCTGTTCCCTGAGGAGAGGGCTGAAGAACGTGGCCAGCCCCCCGATCCTGGCTCCCCCAGTACCATTGTGCCTCCTCCCCCAGCCCTTCCATCAGACATTTGTGTTGCCCTGTGTGTTCACGTGGGGGCTTCCTCCACCACCATACCTAATCCTCACGATGACCCAGTTGGCTGAGGCAGGAGGCCCCATGCTCCAGGGCTCCCTTGGATACATAGGGACTCCATTCCTAGGACCTCCCGGCAGGGCCCCTGACCATAAGAGTCTGATCAAGTTCTAGTGTCAAGAGGAGTGTGGGCTCTGTACAGGCTTTGTCCAGACCGAGGAAGGGTCGGGGCTCAGGCAGGAGGTGGCCATCTATAAAATAGGGAAAATGGTAGCCCTATGGACCCACAGGACAGGTCAAGGATACTGACCTGCAAGAGGCCAGCAAGGTGAGGAACATGGGCTTTCAAGAGGTTTGGACCTGGGTTCCTCCAAGCTGTGTGGCTTTGGGCAGGTTCCTTAGCTTTTCTGAGACATTTTCCTCATCTGGGAAATGGGGATGATCCCCTAAGCCACTCAGAGGGCTGTGGTGAGGTGCAAAGAGGTATAATCACTTGAAGTGTCTTGGCCTTGGTACCAGCGTGGGTGGGAGAGCAGAGAGCCAGTGGGACTGGGCTGGCGCCAGGGCCTGAGAAGGCCAACGGGTTTTTGGAGGGGAATCTGGTGCATGTGGTTGGGGCAGAGGAGCTAGAAGGCCCAAGAGGTGGTGGTACTTGTGAAGCCCCCCAAGAGCCAACAGCTAGCAACCCAGAGCGACCCCCTGGGGCCCTCTAGGGGGAGTCATTCTGTACAACGTTCACTCCCAGATTGATTTAGCACGTCCCCTCAGGATGTCCCTAGGGTCCAGGTGGGCCCTGCAGTTAATTGTGTAAGCCTCACCTCTGATAGTTTTTTCAGAATAAAAGTGACCATCATGGGCAGGATGAGCTGGGCACTTTGCATCCCACGTCACTCTCATGTGGTCTGTACTTCTGAATTTCTTCGAGGTCTGACTCTGTGCTTGCGTTTAAGCAGGCCCCACCCATTAGCCTCCCGTGTAAGCTGGGTATAGGGTCAGAAGGGAGAAGCTTTTTCTGCCCACCTCGCCTCCAAGAAGCTCTGGGTACTTATCCTCCAACACATGAGGCCATAGGCTCAGTGCTCAGGGCTCTCTGTACAGACTCTGTGTGTGTCTGTCCATGTCTCCCCTAGACTAGGAGCTCCCTGAAGGTGGGGTCCCTGGCATCTCGGTGTTTCCCATGCCTAGCACAGAGTGAGCGCTGGACGAGGGTCATAGGGCTCCTCTATTCCTGTTTTACAGATAGACCAGTGAAGGCCCTGTGAGGACATTGTTCAGCCAAGGCCCGCACAGCCTTTTGAGGGGCAGAGCTAACCTGGCCCAGGTGGGTGTGGGGGTGCTAGTGCACACCGGGGTCTATCTGCAGGCCTCAGTGCCTTCCCTGACTTCTCTGGGGCCTGCAACTCCACCTGGCGGGCAGCGTTCCCTCTCTGCAGCTTTGAGCCTTGTGGTCCTGAGAGCGGGGAGTGAGGAGTTCTGGCATCAGAGTATCAGAGGGCAGACCTTCATTTCTCCAAGCCTCAATTCCTTCATCTGTAAAATGGGGGTCTTGGTACTTCTCCCTGGTGGTGCTTGGGGGTGGGAGAGTGGTTAAAAGAAATAATGCATTTGTTTTTAGCTCCATGTCTGGAACTTGGTATGAACTCTTTAAGCGTTGGCCATGGTTATTATTATTGTTGACGCTGTTACTGTGTTATCATTACATTATTATTCATGCTCCCAGGGCCCCAGCAGCTGCAGTGGCTCTGGGCCTGGACACAGAGCTTGGTCTGCAGAGAAGGAGTTACAGTTTCTAATTAGCGCCCCAAGGAGAGGGGCTGCGTTTTTATTTTGGCTGGAGGATCCCACCTGCCCAAGGCTTCCGCAGCCCCTGTCATCTCCTCCCCAGCCTCAGGTAGGGGGCCTGGCTCCAGGCAAAAGCCTCCCCAAATTTCCCCTGCCACTCCCCCCGCGTCCCCCCCCCAGCCTGGCAGACCTCCGGGGCCATGAATCATTTATGAGGCAAAAATGAAACCAATTAAGGACAAACTTTGAAAGCCTCTAATTGCTGCGCCTGGTGGCACCGAGCAATGAGGGGAGGCAGGCCTGCTCGGTGCGGAATCTCCTCGGCCCGGTCCTTCCCAGGCCGCCTGTCCCACAGCGGCTCGGGGCGCCGCGTCCTCCCGGCTCACCGCCGCCTCCCGGCCGGCCGCGGACGTGCCTGCGCGGCTCTGGCTGCCGCGTCTGCCGCCCCGGCGCCCGCCCGGGTCCCAGGCCGACTAATTAGGCCCGGCTCCCCTCCCCGCGCCGTCCGCCGCCCGCTCCAGGCCCGAGGTGATGGCGGCTGTTCCTGCCGTTCTGGGGCCTGTGCCCCAGAGCTGGCCGCGTTTCTCGGGGCGGGAGCCAGCCCTGCTCGCCTGGCTTAACCCAGACGAGCCCAAGACGCCCTGTCCCTGAACTGGGAGGCTGGGGCGCCCCCACGGTGGGGTCCGGGCGTGGGGAGGCTCGGGCCGTCCCAGTCAGTCTCAGGGAGAGAGCCGCGGTCGCAGCAGGAGTGGAGGAGCTGGGGGGGAGGTTGATGAAAGAGGGAAGCTGGGAGATGCAGGGGAAGGGGTGGGGGGGTACTGAGCTCCTGAGGTGTTGCTCTGGTGGGCCGCATCCAGTTCCTCCTCAGCTTTGTCAGGAACACAGTGAGTGACCTTAGCAGAGTCCTTTGCCTTAGTTTCCCTATTTGTAAACTATCGGGACTGACCAGTTTTCTCCTGGGTTTGGGATTTGAGGAACCCAGCTCTCTGTGCCCCTACTTCCCTCTCTTGTGAGCTCCGAGAGGGTGGCGGTCAGGGTCTGGAGGACGGACCCAGCAGGGCCTGCCTCACTGCCATGAGCTCTGGGCACGAGTGGCCAACCTGCTCACTCTGCTGAGGGCCAGGCAGGCCCTGGGCACTCAGGCACGTTGTTTGCTGAAACCAAATTTCTGTGCTTGTGTTTTTCCATAATTATATTAGCAGGTGGGATTTTTCCTCGGGGAGGCAGTGGGAGGGGGAGCGCCATGGCAGTGTCCCCGCCTGCTCTGAGCGTGAGCTCACACTCGGCTCTGCCCGCCCGCCTGTAATGATTTTTTAATTATGCAGCCAGTGCTCGGAATTGTTAATCCGCCTCCAGCCCAGCATCCCCTCCCGCAGCTCACACCCAGCCCCTCATGGGTGTCCCCGGAGCCGTGGTGCCCAGCCTGGTGTCCATCAGCTGGGGACCACCACCTCAGTGGGAGAGAGAGCAGGCCAGGAAGGAAGGGCCGCAGGGGCCGCTGTGCTCCATCTGCATGTGACAGAACTTGGTGGTGGTGGGGCCTGTGGCTCTCTTTGTTGTCCTCCTTCCCTGCTTTGGCCCTGCGTGGCTCGCACCCTCCAGGAAGCCTCTGGCTCTGGAAGGGGGCAGGGGAGTGATTGGTGTCCACCCCTGAGTGGTGTGGCCACACCCATTTCAGGGACATTAGCCTGACTCTCCAGCCTTGTGTGACCCCAAGGACACACACAAGTGTGATCTTTGTCACACACACAGTCACACTCTTCTTCCCTGCCCCACACACGCTCAGCCTCACAGCTAGACAAGCACAGTAGCACGCTCTGTGCTTCTCACATCCACAGCCACACCTGAGGGCCAGGGTGCCCTCGGAGACCACATTGCTGCCTCCCGTGCCCTGCAGGGCCCTGCCCCCACTCCCTCGCCTCCATATCCTCCCACCCATCCCCCCAGCTGGGACACACTCTGAGGCCTCCCTTCTCCCACCTGGTGGGGTGGCTGCCTGTGGCTGGGGCCTGCCTGGACATCCATCGACCTGGCCTGGGGGAGGGGGCAGGGGGTGGGGGTGTTCTGCAGCACCATGGCGGCGGCTCCTCTCCAGGCGCCCAGCTGTGGCATCTGTCAAGGTCAGATAGCGACTCCGGAACCAGCCGGCTCGGCCCCATGGCCCCTCTCGGCTCATTATTTTTGTGTTCCGGGGCTGCGGCGACACCTCCCTCCTTCCTCCTCAGCCTCCTGCCTCTTGCCTGCCTCCCCCACGCCTCTGCAGGGAGGGCCTGCGGTCTGGGGGCTTTTGTTTTCCAGTTTTTTCTGTGCTCAGGCCAGGCCGGCGGGTAGACGCTGGTCAGAGCTGTTGGGTCTTGAACAGCAGACAAGCAAGGAAGGTGCCTCCCTTGTGGCTGGGACAGGCTTTCGGCTAATGGAACCCTGGGCTGGTTTCTCAGGGGGACAAACTGAACGTGGGTGGAGCCCAACCCCCACCACAGCCAAGCACACCTGTGGGCAGCTTCCTGTTTCCATAGGGGCCCCAGCACCTGGCATCAGTTCCTGTCTGCACCGTCCCCATCCCAGTTGGGCCCCACACTCATGCCTCAGAAGCCCTGATACAACCCACAGTGTGCACATGCATGTGCGTGCGCACACACGCACACACACATACACACACAGACTCACACTGGTATACACATGGTAACAATGTGTTGACGCTCACGGACCAGAAGAACCCAGAAACATCCAGCCATCATGTAAACCACTGTACTATACACACATGCACACTCGGGCATATGCTTACATCCGGGGATGTAGATAGCACACACTACAGTTGTACACACAAGGCGGCCACACAGAGACCTTCACCTACACTGGCATATAAGCCCTGTGTATACATCAGTGTTCAAACCCACCGGGTGCCATCTGAGTCTGTGCGCATACACCTGGGCACACACACGGCCCCCCACCCCAGACATGCACGCGCACACACACACACTCATGCATGCAGCGTGTACGGTATCTGACGCACCTTCTGGGTGGACACACATGGATCTGCTGGTCTGTACTGCTGCTTGTAATACGCACTCCAGCCAGAGCTCACTCCCGGGGGCCCGGTGTTCCTTGAGCACGTTTATACCACCCAAGAGGCTTTTGTCCCTGACAGGCTGAAGTGAGCCTGAGGCCTCCCCCTTGATGTGCTCTGTGTGTCCAGCGAGCCCCTGGAGAGTGGGAAATGGTGGCTGAGAGATGGACTAACCTACCATCGTGGCCAGCCTCTTCATGTACACCCACCTGGGCCCAGTAACACCAAGATGGAGTGAGATGGGGGGTTCCAGGTACATCACGGTGGCCTTGCGGCTTCGGGCAGAGAGGCAGGCTCAGGGAGATGGCTTCTCAGGTTCTCTCTGGGTCCCTGCCCACCGCCAGCCCCCAATTAGGGTGTGTAAGCGTTGGGGGTATGAGATGTGGGCAGACTCCGGGTCCCCCAGGGTCTCTGGGCTAACCCTGGCCATCCACTCACTTCCTCCACCAGCTGTGGACTGCTGTGACCACCCTTGAGAGGGGGAGGTAGCTGGAGGTTTAGCAGTGACAGGGCCCCCACCCCCCCAGGAAACTCAAAACCCTGGGCCAGCCGCGGGTGGCGGGTTGGGGCAGGCACAAAGAGGTCCTCTGTGCGGCCTGGCTGGGCTGCCCACAGGATTCTGGGGGAGGAGGCAGGAGCCGGTTTCCGTCCCATTCTGCTTCCTGCGGAGGCCGCCGGAATGCCCGGAGCTCTGGCCCAGCCTGGCCCGTCCGGCCCACCCGCAGCCCCTTCCCCTGTCTTTTCCTGGGCCTTAGGGTACAGCTGCAGACTCCTGCGACAGTGCCTTCACGTGTTTTGCCCAGAGCCTGAGAGCCACCCCACCCCACCTCCCGAGAACTCCTAGGGTGGGCTGAACGGGACCTCATCATCCCGCCATAACCCCTCCTTCCATGTCCCTCCGAGCCCTTGGCCAGAGTTGGAGAGCCAGGCCTTGGAGTCACACAGACCCGGTTTCAAATTCTGGCGTTGCTGCTTATTGACCTTGTGACCTTACACAGGTGACTTGACTTCCCTGAGTCTCAGTGGCCTCATCTGTAAATGGGTGACAATACTAGTTAGAGAGTTACAGAAAAAATTCAAAGAGAAAATGTGTGTAAGGTGCTCAGCATAGTACTGGTAGAGTGAGTGTGCATTATCGTGTCCTCTGGGGACATGATCGCATTGGGAAGAAGCTACGTGCTCGTCTCCCCAGTCAGCCTCACAGGGTCTCAACCCTAGGACCTGTTCAAAACCTTCTCTCCAGACTTCAGTTTCCCTGTCTGCAGGTCACTTCTTGGGCAGATTCAGGTCCTCTGGGATTTGGAGGGTCGGAGGGGGTCACTATCTGGAGTCTTTTTTCCTGTGTCTCTCTACTTTTTTCCTCACGGACCCCTCAGGCATCATGACTCTTACAGTTTGGGGTGAGCAGTAAGAACCATTCTCCTTTTTACGGATGGGAAACTGAGGCTCATTGTGGGGCAAAGGCACGGTCAAATCAACAGGAAGAGACAGGAGAGAGCCACAAACCTAGATGTTAGGATTCTGGTCCCCTAAGTAGTCCTGTTAACACCCTTGCTCCTCACACGCAAGCCCTAAAAGGACAGATCCCCCTCCTCTAATTCCTTGGCCCAGTTATCTCTGACCTAGCCTTCCGCCACGGTCCACCGGGAGGGAGGTCTTAAGTCAGTGTGTGGCTCTGACACCAGGTTGATGTCAGCGCAGATATCACTTTGGGAAATGTTGGTCTAGATGCAGAGGGTCCCCAATAGAGAGGGCATCCGTTTTCCCTGTGTCACAGCTGCTTATCAGATTGCTTGCTCTAAACGGGCCAATAATCATCTTCCTTCAGAAGGTGTGTAGGAAGATTCAGAGACAAGGCATATAGTGTCTGGCACACAGGAAGTCCTCGTTCCTTAACATAGTAACTCTTATCCTCGGGGTTCCATGGTACAGATAGAGAAACAGACTCAGGGGCCGTATGCCAAGGTCACACCGAGGAAAGGGCTCTCCTGATGGTTTGATTCTTGCAGGGAGGGAACCTGGCCTGAAGGAGGTACCCGGGGAGGAAGCCTTTGTCTCTATCAGAAGTGTCCCAGATCACTCCCTAGAGCCCCAGGTCAGGGCATTACCTCCTGTCTGGGGCCTCAGTGTTCCTTTCCATGAAATGGGCTGACCCCCTCCTCCAGCTGTTTTTTGGGAGCTCTGTAAGGGAGAATAGAGCCCCATGGACTCCTGAGGTTTTCTTCAGCATGTTTCATTCTGCAGGCAACGGGGTTGTGCTGCCTTAGGTGGAGGGGTCTAAGAGGGTCAGGGAAGTAGGACTCTAGCCCCCTGTTCTGTCTTAGGGAGGTTCTAGTGGTGCTGAGGGCATGCCCTGCCCCAGGCCATCTGCTGGGTGTCAGCAGTGGTCAGCGTGTGCTCGTATGTGTTCATCTGTAGCTGGATATGTGCCCTGTGCTCTCGGGCCAGGACTGCCTTTCTCCCAGCCTCCAGGACCAGTGTCTCCATGTGCATTGCCTTGGGCCTGAGTGGAGCTTTTTTTTCCTTCTGGAAACTCCCTAGGCTGAATCATTGAAATCAGAGACGACGCCCCCCCCGCCCCCCCCCACTTGCTCAGCCTTGGCTCAGTTCAGCCACCAGAGCCTGTGGTCTGTTCTCTTCACCACCACTGGCTTGCCCACCATCCGTCTGTCTGTCCATCTCACCTCCTTTGGAGGCCAAGAAGACCAGCCACCAGCGTGGGTGGAAGGGTGTGAAGAGGGTGTAACAGGGATGTCAGGAGTGCACAGGGAAGTGTGGGGAAGGGTGTGAAGAACTGGAGTGTGCAAGTTGGCAGTGCTGGCCTGCCCAGACGATGGCGGAATGGTGCGCCCTGCTGGGCCAGTGGCTCGGGGTCCTGAAGGCCCTGCCGGAATGTACCCTCCTCCAGGAAGCCTTCCCTCAGCAGGAAGGACGACTGGAAGTTTGTTCTAGCCAGCCAATGAGCCAGAGAGGGATGGCGCCTTGCTCAGACTCGGCCCTTGGAGGTGGTGGCGGTGTGGCACAACTCTGTAAACTTATTAAAAATCATTGAATTGTACACTTAGAAATGGGTAAATTTTATAGTGTGTAAACCATGCCTCAGTAAAGCCGTTTAAAAAAAATCCTACCCTTGGCCTCCGTGTCCTGCCCAGTTGGGACCCCGCCAGCCTCACGACCATACCTCACACCCTCTTCCCCATTTTTTTTAAGTAAACTCTACCCTCAACGTGGGGCTCAAACTCACCACCCCGAGATCGAGTCGTACGCTCCCCCGGATGCTCTGCCGACTGAGCCGGCCAGGCACCCCTGTTCCCCTTTTCTTAAGAACTGCTGTAGGCTCGCGTCCCTTCTGGTAACCTCTCCTCATCTTGAGCTCACAGGCTAGCAGTTCCTTCCTCCTGAAAGGCCCCCAGTGCTCCACTCGGTCGCTTTCCCGCGCTCGCTTCATATTGGTTCCTGTGACCATTGGCCCAGCCCCTGTGTGCTCCTCCAGGGCAGTACCGCAGGCCATGGGGCTGCTGTTGGCTAAACAGGAGGGGGGGGTGTGCAACTGAACGTCTAGAACATCTCACTGTGGGCCACCTGTGTGCCTGTCTGTGTGCAGACAGCACCATCTCTCCCCCCAGGGCCCCTTCCCCACTGCTGTCTGGCCTGAAGGGCTCAGGCTCTGTCTGGGGGTGAATCCTGGCTCCCCTGGGGCTCAGGGTGGAGTGAGGGCATTACTGTCACCTCTGGTGACCTCATTGTTGGCTGGCATTATGATGTCACTGGCCTAGCATTCCAGGTTCCTGCCTGGGCATCTCCAAGCCCCCCAGGTGAAGACACCCCTGGGGTCTGTGACAACTCGCCCCCCCCCGCCTCCACATAAAGGTGACAGGCACGGTAACAACCCTGGTGGGGGGCAGCCTTGGGACAGCTGGGTCACCTTGCCCTGGGCTACTTTGACAGTTGCATGGGTAGAGCAAAGGTGGTCACCCAGGAGGGTGACTGGCACTTGGGCTCTGGGTTCAAATTCTAACCCTACCAGGCGCCAGTCATTTGACCTTGGCCTGACAGTTTGAACCTCTTTGAGCCTCAGTTTCCTCATCTCTGAAACTGCTTAATAGTTTCTATTTCCCTGGCTTCCATGTAAAGCATAGGAGCACAGGGCCTGGGATACAGTCGATGCTTAATAAACGCTAACCGATAGGGTTGGTTAGTTAAGGGACCCTGAGCGTCACTGGGTGCTGGGAGCTGGTTGGAGAGGGGTGAGTCTGTGTCTTCTGGGGCTGGCTAGAACCTGGGAGTAGAGGCAGGGGGGATGGTCCCACTGTCAGGAGAGTGGCCCCAGCTTTGACTTCCTGTCTGCCCAGCTTAGCCAGTGAGCTAGAGCCCATAGGAGGTTGGGTCGCATGGCCAGGCCCTGAGGCCAAGAACCCATTGACCCTCAGGCTCCTCCCTATCAATCCCTGCTTCCCAGGCCGTGGGCCGGAGTGGGCTGGGGTCCCCCCACCCCCTGCCTCCCTCTCAGAGCCGTGGGTATGTCCAGCTGCTTTCTCTTGGTCCCCAGGTCCCTGAGTCTAGGATTCTCCTCAGCGCTGTTTCCATGTCCGTCAGACTCTGAAGTCTCCAAGCTGGGCTACAAGCCTTGGATCTCTCTGAGCCCAGTCCCTCCGTTTTCTGCTTCCCATGAGGCTCTGTTCTAACCTTGACCCTTTGCCCTGTCCTCTCCAAGTCCTCTTTCTCTGACCCGCCCCTCGAGTTCTCTGTCTCATGATCCTGTATCTGCACCACCTGTCTCTGTTCTTCTGCCCCCATATTCCCCTCTGCCCCCAGCTCTCCAGGACTGGTTCCCCCCTCACCCCCTCCCTCTGGGCTCTGTCCCCGCCCGTCAGCCCCTGGTCCCAGCTCCCGGCCGGCCCGGCTCCTGCATGGACAAAGGGGTCCTTTGTGGGCTGACCGCGGCTGGCGGGGCGGCGGGGCGCTGGCTCCGCATTGCTGATGAAACGGAGCCCTTTGTTGTCCCTCCTCAGGCGCAGTATTTCTTTTTGGGGGCTGGATGCGTTCCTGGCAGGGGCGATGATGGATGCGCCCGCCGCCGCCCGCCTGCCCGCCAGCTTTCCCTCCCGCTCATTCCCGCTCCGCTTCAACGCAGCCCCAGCTCCTCCCCTGCTGCCTGGGCACTGCCAGGCCCTTCCTGGCCTGGGAGGGGGTGGCTGTGTGCCTTGCAGTAGAGGGCTCGGGCCTGGGAGAAGGTCTTATGTCTTCGCCTACCACGAGTAGGGCAAACAAGCCCTGTGGTCAGTGGTCCACTGGGACCAGGGCATCAGCTTTTCCCAGGGTCTAAAGGAGAAGATGAGCCAGGTATAGGGGCAGATTTGGAACAAGCTTAGAGACCAGGCCTTGGGGACTAACTAGATGCTGGAATCTGCCCACCCTGAGGTTTGAGGACAGAGTTACCCGGGTGCCAGTCTCCCTTGTGTCCTCCCCACCTTCAGTTTCTGTAGCTGACAAACCAGCGTTCTGCCTGCAGCACCTGTTTGATGACATATCACGTCCTCTGCTCCATAGCTCAGCAGGTCCCAGGACCTGGGGGTCTGGGAGAGGGAAGTCCCTGAGGAAGGACAAAACAAAATGAACTGATCAGAGAGATTCAAAGAAGGGGCCAGAGATGAACAGAACATGAGGTTTTGTTCCTACCACGAGGCTCAGGATGGAGACAAAAGCAGAGAGACTCAGCCAGAGCACCAGCCCTGAACACAGGCCCGTGTTAGAGGGAGCTGACTTCTAATTGACCTGCCCGCCCTGCACACAGAGCCAGATCCTGGAGCTGGGAGGAGGGAGGGAGGGAGGAGAGCAAGAGCAGCGTTAATGCAGCTATCGATTTCTGCCACCAGCCAGCAGGCCGCAGAGGCGGGGACACACAGGGGGGCTAGGGCGCAGGCTGCTCCCCTCCCCACCTCTCCCCCACCTCTCCAACCCAAGGGCTCCTGTCTTCTCCTGTCCTCTCCCCTCACCGTGTCTGGGCCTGCTGGCACCGTGTGCTCCAGGGCAGGGTAGTTGAACTCACATGGGGTGATGGTCGCTGGCCGTAGTCTCCCGACACCTAGCCGGGGTCACTGCTGCCTAGAGGGGTGTTGATTTCTGGGAGGGCCTGAAGAGCCACCCTGGCCTTAGGCCTCAGCAGGTGGGACAAAGCACGGCTATTGTACACGATCCTCTTCCTCTTAGCACAACTCTGACCTCTGTGGTACCCCTGGCCCATCCTGGACACCCTGCCGGGCCCTCCTGGGTTTGTCCTGGTAGAATCTGCCAGCTTGCCCGGCTCTTCCTCACCACCCGTCTATCTGCCTTCACTCGGAAGGAGTGTACATGGTTCGTTGCCCTCTGGGGAGAGGCAGGGAGCGTCTGGCTGTCTGCTGATGCCTGCCATTTTTGCCTCACTCAGGAGACAGAGCTTTTCTCTCCTATACTCGCTCCTCCTTGTGGCCACTCTTCAGCAGTCCCGGAGCAGGGGGCCCTGCTGGCTTGGGGCCTCAGTTTCCCCATATGGAAGTGCAGGAAGTTGGACTAGATGACCTCCCAGGACCAGGCCCGGCAGAGTCCTGTGACTGGGGGATGGTGGGGTTGCCTGGGGACAAAGATGTATGTGTGCCGCCCCCAAGCCTAGGGCGGGACAGGCCTGGCCAGATGTGCGCCTCCCCCTTGAGCCGCCAGCTGCTCAGGCTGGGCCCTCCCCTCCCACCCCGCTCCCAGAGGTTGCTGGGCCCTTGCAGGCAGGCAGGCAGGCAGGCAGGGCAGGGACACTTCAGAGCCAGGCCTGATGAGGAAACTGGCACTCCACGCCTTCTGGACAGTTCCTTCCAGAGCTCCTGGCCAAGGAGCCTGGCTGCTCATAAGCCTTAATCCTGGGGCTTGAGCAGAGCAGGCTGTGTCCTAGGAAGGGGCACCTCAGAAATGTGGATGTGGCCAAAGAACAAGCTCTGTTCCCTGGAGGGTCACACCCACTCTCAGTCCCAGTCCCAGCCTGCACCAGCCAGAGGCCCCTCCTGCCCACAGCCTACCCCAGCTCTGGGCTCTCACTGGTACCTCCTCCCAGACCCATCTGGGAGCCAGGCCGGAGCACAGCAGGGAGGCCTGAGTAGCGACAAGAGTGGGGTCTGAGGTAATGACGACTGTGGTTTGAGAGCGAGGAGGAAGCATGTGTCAATATGTGCACAGCGTGTCCCCCCACACTCTTACAGGAGAAGGCTTATCCTCTGACACAGTGCTGACTGCCCTCTAGCAGGAGGATACATGCTCCTTGAAATAAGGATCCTGTGCTCTATTTGGCAACCTCTTAAAGTCAGTTTCCTTTCCCTGCAGGACTTGTCAGAGCCTTGAGGTAATCCGTATGTATTAGGAATTGCCAAATGAGAGCCTGGGAGCAGCTTTCCAAACTACTACTACTTCTTTCTTTTTTATTTTTTTTTAAAGATTTATTTATGTATTTAAAAAAGAGAGCCCACATAGGAGCACAAGCAAGCAGGGGTAGGGGCAGAGGGAGAGAAGCTCAAGCAGACTCCCTGCTGAGCATGGATTCCCATGATCCTGACCTGAGCTGAAATCAAGAGTCGGACGCCCCCACTGAACCACCCAGGCACCCCAACTTCCCAGACTTCTGGTCTGTACCTTCAGGCTTTGCAGAGGCTGTTCCAAATCCTTTTGTAGATGGGTCAGGGAAGGAAGATTAGGAAGCAGATGGTGACTCTCTAACCCTCCAAGGTTAATAAATATCCCCAGTTCTTTCCTACCCCCCAGCCCAGGAAGAACTGGCCGGAGATCTGGGCTGTGCAGACCCGAGCTGAGCCTCCACCGTGACACTGGTTAACTGTATATCCGTGGTCAATTCTTCTAAACCTCGTGCTCCTCGTCTATAAAATAGAGTATTATTAGTCACTACTTCAAAGGGTGCTTGTGAGTCTTAACTGAAATAGTACAAATAGGGGCATCTGTGTGGCTTAGTCAGTTAACCGTTCAACCCTTGATTTTGGCTCAGGTCATGATCTCAGGGTTGTGGGATCGAGTCCTGCATCGGGCTCCGTGCTCAGCGCAGAGCCTGCTTGTCCCTCTCCCTCTGCTCCTCTCCCTGCTCGTGCTCACTCTCTGTCTTTCTGTCTCCTCTCTTTCTCTAAAATAAATAAAATCTTTAAAAAAAATAGTACACATAAAAAATACCTCACCACGTGGGGCCCAGCACTTAATAAATGCCCACCAGGGCTTGCCGTTGTTACAGTGGTGATACCACTGCTGGTCGTGGTGGGATGTGAGGGAAGGAGAGGTGGAGATGTTGACCGCCGCCCTGACCCTGTCCCCTCTTGTCCCCACAGAGTGAAGACCCTTCCACGTGGACACCTGACCATGTGCCTGCCCTGAGCAGCAGGGCCCACCAGGCATCTCTGTCGTGGGCAGCCCGGCCGGTGCTCGTCTGTGGACCCCCCGCAGTTGGCAGCCCCCCGCCCCCAGCAGTGGGCTCCGGGCCGTGGCCCCACCATGTCGAGCCTTGGCAGTAGCCCCCAGGACAGCGGTGGCAGTAGCAGCAGCAACGGCAGCGGCGGTGGCCCCAAGGCAGGAGTGGCCGACAAGAGCACGGCGGTGGTCACTGCCGTGCCAGCCTCGGTGGCGGATGACGCGCCGCCCCCCGAGCGTCGGAACAAGAGCGGCATCATCAGCGAACCCCTCAACAAGAGCCTGCGCCGCTCCCGCCCTCTCTCCCACTACTCTTCTTTCGGGGGCAGCGGTGGCAGCGGCGGCGGCAGCATGATGGGCAGCGAGGCTGCTGAGAAGGCTGCGGCCGCCGCAGCCGCTGCCTCCCTGTTGGCCAACGGGCACGACCTGGCGGCGGCCATGGCCGTGGACAAAAGCAACCCTACCTCAAAGCACAAAAGTGGTGCTGTGGCCAGCCTGCTGAGCAAGGCAGAACGGGCCACGGAGCTGGCAGCCGAGGGACAGCTGACGCTGCAGCAGTTCGCGCAGTCCACGGAGATGCTGAAGCGCGTGGTGCAGGAGCACCTCCCGCTCATGAGCGAGGCGGGCACCGGCCTGCCTGACATGGAGGCCGTGGCGGGCGCCGAGGCCCTCAACGGCCAGTCCGACTTCCCCTACCTGGGCGCCTTCCCCATCAACCCGGGCCTCTTCATCATGACCCCGGCGGGCGTGTTCCTGGCCGAGAGCGCGCTGCACATGGCCGGCCTGGCCGAGTACCCCATGCAGGGAGAGCTGGCCTCGGCCATCAGCTCGGGCAAGAAGAAGCGGAAACGCTGCGGCATGTGCGCGCCCTGCCGGCGGCGCATCAACTGCGAGCAGTGCAGCAGTTGTAGGAACCGAAAGACTGGCCATCAGATTTGCAAATTCAGAAAATGTGAGGAACTCAAAAAGAAGCCTTCCGCTGCTCTGGAGGTAACGACGCCTTAGAGGGAGGTGTGTGGGCTCTTGTGTCTGTCTGGCAGTCCAAACCCACCCCCACCCCCCCAGCCCTGCTTCTCCTACTTGGGCGAGTGTCTGGGGGCTGCTCAGCCTATCCCTGGGCCCTGGGGATGGAGCAGGCTCCCAGACACTACTAGTTCACTGCCCAGAAAGTCAGAGCCACATCCTGAGATCTCATTAGGTTGTAGTTTGCGAGGCGAGCATCAAGTTCCAGGCGGGGGCCTAGTATTTCCAGCCAGGCCCGGGGATTCTGGACCCCTTCCTGGAGTTTTGGGCCAGCTGTGGAGGTTTCCATATAGGTCCCAAGTTTCTGACTTTCAGACGTATCCTAAAGCTTCCAGTCCATGCCCTAAGATTCTGGGGCTCTCCCTTGTCCCACTTGAGGGGTTCTGTCCTGTGGACCATGTGGCTTTAAGGGGTAAGCCCTTCACTCATCCCTTCAGAGCCCGGCCTTTCCCCTAAGGCCGCCCCAGTGCTCACTGCCCTGCCCTGAGGCCCGGAAGAACCCTGCATCTAGACATCTCATTGACAGATATGGGGTTTCTTGGGACCCCAAGGGCAGTCTGGCTGCATAGGTAAACAGCCAGGGGTCCTGTGGGCCTAGGGTGAAGGGGTGGCTCTGATCTTGGGGTGTAGGCCAGGCCTGTCCACTTTGGGATGATTGGCTTTCTGGGGAAATCACCACATAGCCACATGGTCTAGGCCAAGGCAGCCTGAACAGGAAGGGGCTTGGAGCAGGCAGAAGGGTTCCCATGCTGCTTTCTCTCCACCCTCATGGCAGAGCTTGTCCCTGTGCCCCCAGCCGTGGCAGCCTAGCTGTGGTGCCAGGCCTGGGTACAAAAGCATCTTTTCAGCCTGCTGTCCAGGCCCCGGCCCCGCCCCTCTATGAGTGGGCTGGACGCAAATGTTCAGAATGGTTGGAAAACAATAATGACATCCCAGCCGTGGCTACTCCCCACCCCCAAGCCCCAAACCTCACATATCTGCTCTCCTGCCCAGAGAACACACCTGTATGCACACAAAGGCACCTACTCTCATCTCACGGAGACACACACACACACACACACACACACACCCCTCCCTGCCCAATCCACATAGATGTAGCCTCTTAACACAGCCAGTACCCTTCCTCCCCACCCCGGCCCCACACACACTACACACCGTAGCGTAGCTCGAGGCGCACGTCCATGCAGGCATCCAGTGCGCACGCTCCCCGCTCATTCAACAGAAACATGCACACGGCCCCCAGACGCGCCACAGCCACGTGCCGCTCGTGACCTTTGGACCAGGGGAACGGGTCTTTCTGTTTGGAAGGAGGGTTCCTGGACACAGTGGCTCAGGGGGCCTCAGGGTGCTCCGGGCCCTCCAGCGGCCCCGCGGGTCAAGGCTTCTTCTCTGGCCCGGTCAGGATGGCAGGAACTCCGCGGGGTGGCTGCCTTTACTCCAGGCCCGTCCCTCCGCCACGAGGCCATCCACGGGGGAGCGTCTTTGCACCAGGCCCCGCCGGACCCTGACTGAACTCTCTCCTTGTTTTTGTCTCCCGCCCCCGCCAGAAGGTGATGCTTCCGACGGGAGCCGCCTTCCGGTGGTTTCAGTGACGGCGGCGGGAACCCAAAGCTGCCCTCTCCGTGCAATGTCACTGCTCGTGTGGTCTCCGGCAAGGGATTCGGGCGAAGACAAACGGATGCACCCGTCTTTAGAACCAAAAATATTCTCTCACAGATTTCATTCCTGTTTTTATATATATATTTTTTGTTGTCGTTTTAACATCTCCACGTCCCTAGTATAAAAAGAAAAAGAAAAAAAAAATTTAACTGCTTTTTCGGAAGAACAACAACAAAAAAAGAGGTAGAGACGAATCTATAAAGTACCGAGACTTCCTGGGCAAAGAATGGACAATCAGTTTCCTTCCTGTGTCGATGTCGATGTTGTCTGTGCGGGAGATGCAGTTTTTGTGTAGAGAATGTAAATTTTCTGTAACCTTTTGAAATCTAGTTACTAATAAGCACTACTGTAATTTAGCACAGTTTAACTCCACCCTCATTTAAACTTCCTTTGATTCTTTCCGACCATGAAATAGTGCATAGTTTGCCTGGAGAATCCACTCACGTTTATAAAGAGAATGTTGATGGTGCCGCGTCGAAGCCCCTCTGTGTCCATCCGCGCGTGCAGAGCTGCGGCCAGGAGCTCACAGAGGGGGAGGGAGCAGCCCACCCACCCCTGGGCCCAGGCCGGCCCATGCTGCATTCGCGGTCCCCAGAATGGGATCCCCCACCCCGACGATGATGATTTTGCGAAAATGAAAGTTGTGTTCCTTTATCCATGGAGATCTGGGGAGCCCGTGTCTCGATATTTCCGATCCTGGCTACTTCCCTTAGAGAAAATAAGTCCTTTTTTTCTGGCCTTGCTGATGGCCACAGAAGAAAGGGCTTCTTTGCGTGGCCCCCTGCCGGTGGGTGTGGGTGCCCGGGGGCCCCCTGCGGCCTGGGCCCCCTTGCCCACGGCCAGCTTCCTGCTGATGAACATGCTGTTTGTATTGTTTTAGGAAACCAGGCTGTTTTGTGAATAAAACGAATGCATGTTTGTGTCACGAAGCACCGCTGGCTTCTTGCTCTCCGGTTTGGGGGGCTGGCTTAGGGGCTGTTGCTGGGCAAGGGTGATGTGGAGCCACCTTGGGAAGGAAGAAGGATGGCCCCGAGGCCATTGAGAGTGGGGCTCTCTTGAGTCAGGCCCGGCAGATCCTAAAGGGGGTCAAGCAGAAGCAGCCAGCCTGGCTGGCGTGGTGGAAGTGCTGTTAATCTGGAAATGGCTGGTTCTGGAACATTCTTACCTGCCTGATTGTACCCCCTACCTCAGAACCTGGGCCTCCAGGGACCTTCACTCACCTGGGGCCACCTTCTGTATATACCTAAGTCATCAGGGCCTGGCCAGTGCAGAGCAGCCAGCAGGACCGGAGATGGGGCCCAAGCTGCCTGTTCGGTTTCTTTCTTTGTTGCAGGGATCTATTGCTCCCCAGACCACTGAGGTGATCCCCAGGGAGCAGTTTTAACCCAGATTTGTGGGGACCTGGCTGGGCCCAGAATGCACACAGAAACACCCCTACGCGCCCCCATACCCCTCTTTGGGCCCGAGGGCAGCTGGACTGAAGCTGGGGGGTATTCTTGGCTTTGGTTCTTGAGCGACTTTTCCCCACCCCCAGAAAGTTTGTTGGCGCAAGGTTGTCTGCGACCTCAGTGCCCAGATGTCTGGGGAAATCACCACATAGCCACATGGTCTAGGCCAAGGCAGCCTGAACAGGAAGGGGTGACAGCTGCATGGCCCCCACCCCTGCACATCACAGAGGCCGGCCTGCAGGATGAGACCTATCATCCACTTGACGGGCAGACATTCTTCCCACCCAGCTGCTTGGAGCCTGGCTGAGATGGAGGCTAGACTGGAAGAAGGACTTCCTGACAATGTCGGGGGGCCTCGCCTCAGGTGGGTGAGGGCTTTTTGAGATGAGGAAGGGGCAACTTATGAAGGTGAGTGGGCAGTGAGCTGGGGGAGGTGGGCTGCTTCTTCCATTGTTGCTGGGAGGAGAAAAAGCAGCCCATATTGGGTGGGGGCTCTGACCCCCCCAACCCCTTCCCGGTGTCACAAGCTCCCTTAGAGCACCAGGAGCTCAGCAGCCTGGCCTGGCACAGCAGGGGCAGGCGGGGGTGGTGGGAGGCAGCTTTCAACTCCAGCTCTGCCTGGGAAAAATTCCCTTTCATGTGGCTGCCTGTGATCTCTCCAGGCGGCTCTGCCGAAGGGGGGCGTCCAGCGGGAAGTAGGGGGAGGTGTTGCAGCCAGGGGCACCCTCATCCCCTGCACAAGGCGAGCTGCAGCACCTCCAGATCGTTGAGTGGGCAGGGAGGGTCGTCCTTGGGGGCAGCAGGGTGGGAAGCCTGGCCAGCAGGGGGCACCCAGGCAGGAGGCCCCTGCCTGCCCCCGCCCTGCTGCTGGCAGTACACAGGCCGCAGATGGCCTCGGCCAGCCCTCATTGGCATGCCTACAGGTGTGGGGTGGATGGCTCCAGTGCCAGCCCGGAGGGGGTTGCTGTGACTCAGCCAGCCTGTACCTTTTTAGCGTGCCAACCCACAGCCCAGCCATGGCTCCTGGGCCTACCCTCAGCACAGAGCCCTAAGCTTGAAGCCCCTCACCTCTTCCAGTTTGGCCTCTGTGCTCTGCTTGTGGACATGGGAGGCCAGCCCCTCTGTCTGGAGAAGTCCAGGCAGGGGTGGGAATAGCTGTGGGCTGAACATGTGATGAGACCTCAGTTACCTCATCTGGGAAACGGGGACAATAATCGTCTCTCCTCCATGAAGTTGCCCCAGGATGAAATGACATCACTGTAGGGAAGGGCCTGGCTCGTCATACGCACGTGGTCAAATGGCAGCTACTGTTGCTGTTCTAAAGCTGTTCGCCTACATCTCACCGAGATGTCCCCACCTTCTGCCCAGGCTGTGGGTCCTCCCTAAAGCCCTGGCCGCCTCACCTTCCCCTCCCAACTTCCCCATCCAGTGGGCTAGCTGCTGCCGCGTCCCCCGGTGGGCTCCAGCCCTGGCCAGGCCCTGCTCCGGCACGTCCACCTCCAACCATTTCTGGCTCATTGTCTCTGAATCTCTCTCGATAGTCTCTGTTGGTCTCTGACACTCCCCTGTGTCTCTGTGTCTTGCCATCCTTCCATGTCCCTGTGAGTTTCTTCTGTCTCCTCGCGTCTCTCCCTGTAGCACCTCTGCGTCTGCTGTTGCTGGCTCACCCTTGCTGCTCTCCTGCTGATGGAGAAGTACTTAGAGGCAGGCTCCCTGTGGAGCTGTATGCCCAATTCCCCTCCCTAGGGGTGCCCTCTGCTCCCCTTGCTCCCCTTGGGAGCCTGACCTCCTGGTGACCTGACAGCCTTCAGCCTATGCTCTCCTTTCCCCCACCTGGATGGCAGGGGTGGTTGAGGGTACACACAGGGATGGAGACAAACCCAGCCTCCATGCATCTGTGTGTGTGTGAGAGAGTGAGAGAGAGACAGATTTCAAGGCCCTGACAACCGTGTGAGGCCTTGTGCAACAGCGTGGCTGTGTGTGACATGAAAACAGGTCTGTGACAGTGTGTGGTAGGCTCTGTGAGACCTCATATGGCTGTGGGTTAATGTACGATGTCAGTAGCCACACATTGGGATACTTGGTGACATGGCACATGTAATCCTATGACATTGTGCAGTCCTCTAGCAGACCCAGTGTGATGTGTGTGACACTGGCCAACGCTGTGTGTGTGACATTGGATCTGCGACACTGATGTTGTGCGGCACGCACGAGCCTGTGACAGACACTGGGTGATTCTCTCTGGTTTGTGACATTGTGTCTGTGTAACCGTCATGGGTGTGGCCCTGAGACTGACACCAGGACTCCATGGGAGGGTATGATGCTGGCTTGTGACCAAGCTGTGACCCTGTGACACCACTTGCATAACCCTGGGTGTGTGCTCGTGACATCATGTGTCAACGTGCACCTGCGATCCTCTCAGGGATGCTGACTCCGTGTGCCACGTGTGACTTGGTGTCCAGCATTTCCTGGGGCTCTGCCCTAACAGCATGCAACTCTAAGGACAGAGCAGTGTCCCTGGCAGCCCCTCTTACCCGCAGCCTGGCCCTGAGGCCCATTCTGGGTGGGGGAGCTGGCGTGGGGGCAGCAGGCGCAGTTCCCACGGCTGCCACGGCCCCTTTCCCGGCCCTACCACCAGCTTCAGCGCCACAAAATATCCTGGCAACCCCAGCCTCTTTGTTCTCTGTGGCCGCCAAAGGCCTCTCCCCACCCCTGCTGGCCCAGCGCCTGCCAGGCACCCCCCTCCCCTCCAAAGCAGCGGGACTTGGCCTGACCCAGTCCCTTGGTGCCCTTACACCCCCACCCGCGCTGGGGCCCCTGTCTCATGCCCTGCGCCTGACTCAGCACTCCGGCTGGGCCTTTGCCCCTCTGCTAGGAGCTTGCTGCGCTCCCGTTGTACAGGAAGGAGGAAGCGCCCGGCTCTCGTAGTGGACCAGGTGTTTGTGGGCCGGGAGCTAGGCGCTCCGCATGCATACTTCACTTTGGTCCAAGGCTAGTTGGAGGCTATCTTCGGTCTGGAATGGTTTCAAGTTGTCGAGTAAGTTTACTTCTTTGGCTTCAGAAAATCATCAGGATAGGGATTATTACTACCTATTTTACAGATGTACAACTGAAACCCAGAGAGTATGTGACGTGCCCAAGTCACAGAGCGAGACGGTAGCAAGGGTCTGATTAGAACTCGGGCTTCTGGCCTCCACCCCTTGCACCAGGCTGCTTTGGGAGGACCATGTGCCTCCATGGAAGGGAAAGCGGACCTGGGAGTCTGAACATGTGGGTCCTTTTCACTTCTTGGTCACCGTGTGTGTGTGTGTGTGTGTGTGTGTGTGTGGTTGTGGCTCGCACACCCATCTGCGTGCACCCTTGATGGATGACCTTCGCCAACCACCTTTGCCTCTCTGTTTCTAGGAAAGAAGGGCAGCACGATCAGGGATTGTGCGGTGGGGCGGGGCACTTGGCAGGGTCCTTTCCAGAGCACCAAGTTCACCTCACGGTGCCAAGACCCACAGCATCTCCAACACGGACATGGGGCTGTTGGGCCAGGGGGCAGATTCCACCCCGGGGCCTTGGCCTCTAGTCCCAGGCTTGACTTAGCCCTATGCAGTCACGGAGGAGGTTGTGATGGCCCGTTGGCATGGCTGCGGTCAAAGCTGCTTAGGCCTGACCTGATTGCAGCAGCAGATCCCAGGTGCCAGAGACGGATGGATGGATGGAGGTCATTGTGCAGCCCGCCCGGGCGCCCCACTGCCCACCCGTGGCCCTGTGCTGACAGGCAATGCTGACAACAGCCAAGGTGAGAGAGGGACAGGCAGCCACCAGCATGTTAATAATATAGACCTTGGCCCAGGCACCCTGCAGGCAAGTAATGGGCACAGAGAGTCCCAGCTGCCCCCCAAGGTCACACAGGCCTGCAGGGAGTCCTGTCCCCAGAGGTCCACATCTCTGAGGGCCCCTTGAGGGCTCTTACTGCCACACAGAGTAGAGAATGGCTGGGAGGATGGGAGGGCTGCAGGAGGGTCCCCCCGAGGCCCCGACCCGGCTGCCAGAGCGGACACTTTCATCTCTCTCCGCCTGTCGACCTGCCATCCCTCAGCGGCATTAAATTCCCCTCCTGCCAGAGAACAAGGGCTGCCTCAGATTCCAGGCAGCAGGGCGTGAAGATGGGGCAGGCCCAGGGGAGAAGAGGGGAGGTCCTCCAGGGCTCCAGGCCTGGGTGCAGAGTGCCTGGGGCGGGGGGTTTTGGTCTGGGGGCTCTGGGGCCCGCCACCCGAGCGTCCTGATGCCTGATGATGGGTCAGAGGCAGGTCCATTTCCTGCTGCCTTCTCCCTTCTGACCGATGCCGTGCTCGTCAAGGGCTACCTCCTCCGGGGCCTTTTCAACCCCAGCAGGCCAAGCTTAGTGTCCCTGTGCCACCCCCATCACTACTGATCACTCTGGGCAGCATCACCTGGTTTCAGGGCAGTGGCTAGCAGTTCATGGGGGTGGCATCGGCACCGGAAAACCTCTGGTGGGCTGATTAAAGACATTATCTCCTCTTTCTGGGCCTTTTTTCCTTTTTTTCCTTTCGTGCATTTTCAACCCTAATTGGAGTTCTGTTCACAGGAGGAGGAGACTTACTAGAAAGAACCCCCTTTCCCTAGCCCCCTGGAACTTCCATACTCTGGATCTCTACCCTTGGTTAGAGGTGCGAATGAAGTCTCCGGCCTCAGGCTGCATAGAGCTTGTGGCCCCGTGTGCCAGGCCTCGGGTCAGTCCATGGCACTTACTGGCTCTCCTAATCCTCCCATTAACCCGTGAGGAGGGCGTTGGTTAGTTACCCCACTGTACAAATGAGAAGGTTGAGGTTCAGAGAGGTAGAAGTGGAAAGACACACGAGGTCACACAGCTGGGTTCCTCTGGTTTCAGAGTCTAGCCCTTAAACACCTGGTTATGCTTCAGGCTTTGGCTGGAAGGACCCCCCCCTCCACAGGCTGCCTGTGATCATGCCCAGATGTGGGATTAGGGTCAAGCTTTACTTCCTTCGACTTTTCTGCACTTTCTGACTCTGTTTTTTCACTCTTTGTTGTTGCAGTAAGTACATACTGCTTTTCAAATCAGAAAACCCAGTAAAGTTCTTCAACCAAACGTCCGTAAGCCCAGAAACGTTTGGAAACAAAGAGCACTGTGTGGAGTGAGGGTGGGGGATGAGAGGGTAGCCCAGGATCACCGCCCCCTCGCCTGGAATGACAGGACTTGGGTATTGGGGGGCCCAGAGTGGGTGCAGCTTGAATCTACGAGGGCCTCGGCCTCCGTGGCGACTTCCCACCATGCTCCCCGCCCCTCGCCCTGCTCTGAGGCCTGCCCAGGACAGGGCACCGCCTGTGGCTGAATTTTGGCTCCGCTGCAGCAGGATCCATAGGCAGCCGCTGGGGTCCGGGGGGAGTGATGGCGAGGGTGAGGGCCAGGGCAGTGCCCGCCGTTGATAAGGCGACAGAGCCCTCGGGAGCCAGGACGCAGTGAAGCCATGGAAACGTGGCTGAGGTGTGAGGCTGGCTCAGCGCTTCCCTCAGGTGGCCGCCTCCCAGGCCTGGTGGGGGCCCAGCAAGACAGGCCCGTCCACTCCCTGACCTCCTGAGGACCCGGGCTGGGCAGGCGGCTGGCTGGGCAGGCTTGATGTCGCCCCTTCCCACCTTCCCCAGGGCCAGGCTGGGATCAAGCCTTGGGTCTGAGTGGGGAGAGCTGAGGACAGAGGTGAGGACGCCCCAAGCCCTCTGCCCCAAAGTCCCCTGACCCCATTCAATCCCTCCTGCCTTCTACTGCCTGCTTCCTTCCCTATAAATATGTGTGCATTATTTACCTTAAGCATTTTGATAAATCATAATAGCAGAGACATCTGCTGTCAAAACTGCAAACTGCATTTGGGGCTCAGCTGGTGGCCGAGGGCTAGAGGCTGGGGGTGCAAGGGTTCTGATGGTCTAAGGGGAATCATATGGATGCCCCCCCTGACTCTTCATCCAGGGCAGGGCCTTGAAGGGGGCCCCAAGCACCATCATTTGGGACCCTTCCTCACCAGCTGCTGACCATGAAACCTTCCCAAGGAGGCTATCCACCCCCCCCCACCCCCGTCTGTGTTCCCTCCTTCCTGCCTCCCTCGGCCTCAGAATTAATGCAGCCATGACAGCGGCTGAGAAGTCCCCGGAGCTGAGATGAACTCCCAGGGCAGCGCAGGCAGGGTTGACCATGGGAGGCTGGGGGGGGGGGTGGCTGACGCACTGTCCTCAAGAGATGAATCGCCCTGCAGCTGGCTTCATCCCGAGGGCGACCAGTGCCCTGACCCCCACCCCTGGCAGGGCACTGGGCTCTGGGTCAGGAGCCTACCCTGCCTCCTGCTGCCCCCGTAGCCCCCACTCCAACTGGTGGGAGGATTTCCATTGCTGAGACTGAGTCCCCTTCTCATCTTCTCTTACCTTCCCAGTGGCCTTCCGGCAGCCCCAAGGACCAAGCGGCAATCCTGTGGCCCCTTTCTCTCCTGTTCCCAGCTTGGCTCCGCATCCTGGGGAGGGGGAGGCTTTGACCCTTGCCTACCACCTGCTGGTTCTTCTCTTCGGAGAGCAGAGCTGGGCGGTGGGGGGCTCAGAGGAGAGCAGTGGCTCTGCCAGCCCTAGCCTGACAGGCCTGCCTGCCATCCAGCCAGCCCCTCTGCGCATCCCCGGGATCTGTGGGGTTGGTGGAGAGAGGGGATCCATCCCAAGTGGATACAGAGTAAGGTTGCTGGTTGATAGAGCACTGGGGTCAGAGACCTGGGTATTGGCCTTTCTCAGCCAGTCACCCACTGACACATCTTCTAGGGGCTGCAGCTAGTGGGACTGAGGTTAGACATGGGAGTACAGTTCCCCAGGCAGGGGGGACCTGAGGGAGGCAGAGCTGTGGTTGGAGTCTGCCTTGACTCTGCACGTCTGGCTGGAGAAGCCTCTTCTGTGTACCCACTGCCCCAGGTGCCCCCATCACGGCCCTGCTGAGACCATACTGGGTGAACTGTTGTGTTTATGTGTTGGTCTTCCCAGCTAGAAGGTGAGCTCCAAGGGGAAGGGCTTGTGTTGTTAGGTGCTCAGTGATGCCAAATAAGCAGACGAGTTGGAGGCGGAGGACAAGTGTTGGCCCTCTGTGTCTCAGGAGCTGGAGGAAGAAGCTGTTGGGTCTGAGCTTGAGGATCCCAACTGCGAGGCCACAGGCTGGGAACTGCCAAGAGGGGACACCGAGAGAAAAAAGGGCCTGCAGCCAGGTCCCAGGTTGATGCTCACAGGCTGTATGACCTTCTCTAAGAAGCTTCTTCTCTGGGCCTCAGTTTACTCATCAGCAAGTAGCATCCTTTTTCCAGAGATGCTAGGAGGGTGGAATGAGAAGTCCTGTGTGCAAGGGCCTTGTGAACTCTCAAGCCTTGTACCTGTTGGTGAGCAAGAGATCTGCGTGGATGGGAAAAGCCAAGAAAGCTCCTTGGAGCACTGTGAATGGAGCTGAGCCTTGAAGGACCATGCTGCTTACCTAGGAGATGTGGAGACTGGTGCTTCTGGAACAGTGAGGAGACCATACCGGAGGGAACCCCAGGGACTGCAGAGTCAACCCCAAGCTCCAGGACAAGTGTGTATGTTTTGTCTTGGGGACAGTGGAAGCCAATGATGGTTCTGGAACGTGGGCAGCCTTTGAAGGGACTTAGGTCTGTAGTGAAATCTTCAGTCCACCTGGGTATGTGGGGCAAATGCCTGACCACCCCCAGCCCCTGCACCTGGGGTGTGGAGTCAGCAGCGGGCTGTGATCCCTGTTAGGTCCCCATCCAAGGAAACTAAAACACACCCTGTGCTAGCAAATGGGGGGCTAGGCTTGACAAGAAGTGATCTGGCAGTTCGGGGGCCCTGACCACTCATCAGAGGATGAGGAATCCAAGCCAGGCTGGTTGGAGGGCTGTAGAACCCATTCACTTTATGGAGATAGGAATATAGGGACATCTGGACACCACCTCGTACCGCCAAGACCCTGGAGGCAGCAGAGTGCTGGGCGGGGAGGCAAGGGGCTAGGATTTCCATCCAAGCCAGACCCTCTAGCTGGCTTCGTGATCACATGACCAAACGCATAGCCAACCCTTCCTTCGTCTGGCTTCCCCAGTCAGTGCAATGGAGTGTCTCCCAGCATCAACCAGGCAAAGTTCTAGGCCTTTCCTGGGGTGTTAGGCCTCAGGAGGGAGCTGTAATTTCGGGGTCCTGCACTCCAGCCCCCTCCCCCACCGTTGTGCTAGGCCCTCTCCCTTCTTCTGCTCTGCCACCCACACCCCCCTCACCCCTGACCCTGTGGCCAGCAGCCTCTTTTGCTGTCATCCGTTGTCATGGGAACCTTGCAGCTCTGACCTGGCAGCGCAGGAGAAAGCTGGCCCTGGAGCTCCTAGCAGGGGAAGCTGAGGGTAGCAGGGGGTGAGAGGGGGGTGCCTATCCCTGTCAGGTTGGCTGGGTTCTGATGTACCCCATGGGAAGGGGGCACTGGAAAAATAATCCAGATGGGGGGAGTGCAGGGTCTCAGGGTCTGACTGCTCACACTCCCTGGGGTCTCTGCCCCTTTCCAGGCTACCCCCGCCCCACTACCCAAACCTGGCTCCAGGCTGGTGGTGGTAGGGAGGGGTGGCGGGGACCTTCCCATTTCCCTCACTGCCGATGGTTGTTCAGAGCCCTGAGCTCAGCTCATTCTCGAGGCTAAAAATACCAGGGAGGCGGCAGCGACAGCTCCCCTGACGCCCTGTCCGCTGCACCCCCCCCCACCAGCAACACACACACACACACACATACACACGTGCGCGTGTGTCCTGGACCAGGTGCCAAGGTGCAGCTTAACCCGCAGTGCAATAGTCCAGGGAGTTAACTGCAAGCCTGCCGCTGTGGGAGACCCAGACCTGGGTTCCACTTCCACCTCTGACCTCAATTTGCTGTGTGATCTTGGGGTAGTCTTTTGATCTCTCCAGGCCTTGGTTTCCCCTTCTGTGTAATGAAGGAGCTACCAGGAAGAGGGGAGGAGATCTGGCCCATCTCATTTAATGACCATAATAGTCCTGGCAGCTCCCTGAAGTATGCAGTGGGTCACAATCTCCCTTTTCCATCAAGCACACTGAGACTGGAGAGGTAGGGGTGGCTTAAGGGGTGTTAATTGGGCCTCTGTGTTCCACGGTGCCCCTCTCTTGTCCTACAGTGGCGAGCTGAGCTTTCGGGACCCACAGGCGTCTGGTGAAATTTAGGTCTCTGTCCCCACGGTAGGGTGGGGGTTAGCTTCCTCAAATCTCGCAAGAGTTCCCAGTTCTGTGAGCATGATCTGGACTGAGGAGGAGTTCACACTGCCCTCCGCCCAGGGTCTGGCTTAGGCTGGAGTTGAGGATCCACACAGCCCACATCCAGGGCGTGGCTGAAGTTCAGGTGAGTGTCTGTGTTGTCGTCTTGCTCAAAGCCTGGCTGAGGCATGGAGCACTGTACGTAATGCTCGCCCACTTGCGCTTTACCGAGGCTGGGGGGAGTGTCCATGCCCCCTCTTGGCCCAGTCCTGGCTAAGGCTGGCTGAGGGTCCACGGTGCCCCCCCGGAGCTGGGTTCAAGGTGAGTATCCACACTACCCATTTGCCTTGGGCCTGTGTCTTCTTTCCACCCTCCCTGGGCTCAGACTTCATTTTGGATTTCATACTCTCTCTTCTCTCCTGGAAACCGAAATTTCTGCTCATCTCCTCTGCTTTAGAGGAGGCCCAGTGTCATCGGTGGACCAATGGTGGAAAGAAACATGGGTGCCCCTGCTATTTCCAGGACCTTCCTGGAGCCTGGAATCCACCATGGAAGTCACAGCCTTTGAGCACTGAGAGGCCTGGAAAACCAAACCCAGCTATCAGGGAACTCTGGGTCCCTGAGAAACCTGAGTCACTGAGTCCTGCTCCTTCCCTCTCGCCCTGTCACCCAACTCCACTGACATCTTGAGAACTGCAAGGCACACTTCCCCACAGATCCAAGGTCTTTAAGTTTGGGGCCGGTGTCTACAGGACCAGGGCATGGATTTTCAAAGGGGCCCCCAGTCCTGCGGTGCAGAGCAGGCTTTGAGTCGCGCAGTCTACGTTTGCATGCCAGCTCTCACCTTCAATTACGGTGTGACCTTGGGCAGAACATTATATCTTTCTGGGTCTCTTTGTCCACTCATAGAACAGATGTTTTTCTTTCTTTTCTCTTCCTTCCTTCCTTTTTTTTTTTTTTTAAGATTTTTTTATTTATTTATGTGACAGAGAGACAGCCAGCGAGAGAGGGAACACAGCAGGGGAGTGGGAGAGGAAGAAGCAGGCTCCCAGCGGAGGAGCCCGATGTGGGACTCCATCCCAGAACGCTGGGATCATGCCCTGAGCCAAAGGCAGACGGTTAACGACTGTGCTACCCAGGTGCCCCTCTTTCTTTTTTTTTTAAGAGAGGGAGTGAGACGGGCATGTGGGGGGCTCAGTCAGCTAAGCGCCCAACTCTCAGTTTCGGCTCAGGTCATGATCTCAGGGTCATGAGATCAAGCCCCATGTCGGGGAGTCTTCTTGGAATAAATTAAGAGTCAGACACGCAACAGACTGAGCCACCCAGGTGCCCTGAACAGGTGTTTATAGTACCTATTCATAAGGGTTACTGCAAGGATTAAATGAGATATTTCTATAAAGTGTCCAGCAGAGTAAAGCACTCAATAATCATTCTTTCTGGAGGCTAGAAGGGGAGATGCATGCTCTGAAGAGGTTCTGGGATATTTGCTTATTAATTATTCCAGTGTCCAGAACTATGTTGACTGCTAGGTCTCGGGGCTTAAGGCCCCAGGTGGGGTCCTCCACTCTGAACTAGGGGCCTCCAATAGAGAAGCATTGTTCATTCATTTTGTGAACATATTCTCAGCCCATAAATGGATGCTCTTAAGTAAAACATCCATAAACTGCATCACATTGGTGGGGAAAATTAAATGTAAATTAGATAATTAAAAACGAAGCTGATGCCCGCTGCTTGACACTATTACCTCTTATTAAAAGTTATGAGAGACAGACCTGAGAGAGGTGGGAGGTTGGTGGGAGTCATCTGTTAGGGATGGGGGCTGCAAGGGATTGCCTACTGGAGCTGTTTGGTCTTTGGAAGAGTCAGACCTAGGGGATGGTCCTGCAAGGGCTCTGGAGGGTTCTGGGGTTGCTGGGACCAGAACTCTGGGTGTGGGTCTATATTCTGATGATTGTGGGTCTCCGGGTCAGTACCTTCCCCTCGACAAGCCTCAAGGTGTCCTCATCTGTAAAAGAAGGATAATAACAAAACCTGCCTCCCAGGGCTGAAGCAGGGGTGATGTGAGATAACATCTAGAAAGTACCCAGCCTGGGGCCTGACACATAGTAGTATTCACTGAATAGTTGGGAGGAAGAGAATAGCATTAGTACCAGCATTGTGAGCAAGTCCCTCTCAGGAGCAGGCACTGAGCTGAGGACTTTACTGGCACTAACCCCTGTTAGTGCCTGGGGAGGGTACTGCTATCCCTACTGCATCAGATGAGGAAAGCAAGGCTGGGCCAGGAGAGTAGGGATCCAGGATCACACACCCTATGAGGTAAGTGGCATTGTTTCTTACCCCAAGGTCACAGAGGAACCTGAGGAATGGTATTTCGCAGACAATGCTCTGTTTCCCAAACTTAACAGGTTACATCGACTCCTTTCTTTTTTTGTGCACCTGCCCTGTGCTCCTGTCCTGGTCCAGTGCTGGGTGTGCGGCCAGAGGTGAGTCACTCTGGAGTGAAGGAAGGCAGCGGAGAGGCTAAGTCCCAAAGGAGTATTCTAACCAGAGCAAGAGTCCAGAGAACACACAGGCCTGGGAAGGGGGTCTGAGGACTCTCCCGGACGTGGGATCCGGTTCAGGACCACAGAGATTGGAAGAGACTGGAGGATGGGCAAAGCAGGTAACAGAACCAGCCGGAGCAGAGGCTGCGAGGCTGGAAAGCCGGCGGCCAGGCCTGTGGTGGGCTGTGGAGGGTGCACGACGAGGGGGTGGGAACACGGAGCGGGTGAGTCACCGTTTCTGAGCCAGGCAGGCGGCTGCTGCGGAGCGGGGGGCGCATTCCTGGCTGGCAGGGCGGCCGGCACTAATGTCTTTCCCACATGGCCCCAAATTCCCGGCTCTCGGCACGATCACACGGGCGAGACGCTCCCGCGGCCACCCCCGCCCCAGCTGCCTCCTTCCCACAGAGAGGGGAAGGGGGAGGGAGTGTGCTGACGGCTGGCGGAACTGGCCTCTCCCGGGAGGGCTCGGGGTCCGGGGGGCTCGGGCTCGGCCTCCCGAGGGGCCTGCGCCCGCAGCGCACCCTGCGCCCCGCGAGCCGCTCACAGGGCGGTTTTAATCAAAGTAAGAGCGGGGCTGGGCCTGTGAAGCGGGGGACGGAAGGAGGCGCGGACCGGCCATGGGTCCCCGGCCGCCTCCCTGCTTCTCTGGCCCCCGTTCACCCACCCCCGCCCTGCGAGGAGCCCTGGCGGAGAAGGAGCGTCAATGCAGGGCGCCCCGGCCGATTGGCGGCGGGACCGTCCGCAACCCCGGCCGCCTCCGATTGGACGCCATCTACACCCTCCCCTCCTTCCTGACCCTTGGGCCCTGGCTGGGGTGGGGGACTATCGGAGGCTGCTGTGCATCCGGTGGGGGACTGGGGCGGGGGTTCCTGGAAGAGGCCACACCCAGGCCCTTGTTCTGTGGAGCGGACAGCCCTAGCTCAGACGAACGGGACTGTGAGCCACTGCTCTCCCACGCAGCCCCTGTCGCTGGGCCAGGCCCCTGGGGGGAAACTGAGGCTGCGAGGGCGGAGGGGCCCACCCAGAGCTCCCTGTCTGCTGGGGAAAGTTGGCGGTTGTCCCTCCCAGCTGGGCTCAGAGGCGCTAATGAGAGTTAAATGTGGGGCGTGAGTCACCTCAGAGGGGGGGCTGGAACCACCCCCAGATGTGGATCCTGGGTGGATTGGAGGTTTGTCCAGACCATTCAACCTTTTCCTCACTTCCCTGTGCTTTACCCCACACTCCTTGGCAGGTGGGACATGGATTCCTGACCTAGCAGATCAGACCCTGTCACCTGGGTCAACCTTTCCCAAATGGACGGCTGCCTTAAGGAGTAGGATGGGTGTGGGGGTCAGGAGCTATGGAACCCGAGGGGAATTCCAAATCCCAGGATGGGGTCCAGTACCCCAGGACGCGGTGGGTTGGACCAACACCCGGGATTGTCTAGTGGCTGTGAGCCCTGGGGTATGGTGATGTATCTTGGGATGGGGGGGGTGGACAAAGGGCCCAGGCCACCCGGAAGAAGGAGCCCTTCAACCCCCTATGGCCCATCTGGCCTCAGACCACCAGGCTTTGACCACACAGGGTGCCTGTCCCCCCCCCCCCCCCCCCCCCCCCCCCCCCCCCCCNCAGGCCAGCCCAGGGACTCCAGTCTGCAGTCCTTATGGCGGGGCAGACTAGAACCTGTGTGTATGTGTGTACATGCATGTGTCCCTGTGACTGGGTCTATTTGTGCCGCTGTGTGTATTTGTGACTGAATGTGCAGTTGTATTTATGTGAGACTGGCTGTCTGTGTGGGTCTCAGTGTTGCAGGTGGCTTGAGAGGGAGTGTGGGTTTCTGCATGTCTATATCTGTGTGTCCTCTCTGTGTCTCCATGTGGGTCTTTCCGTGTGACTGTGTCTGTGTCCGCCTAGCCCCATCCACAGGATCCCTGGCTCCTCCTTGAGCACCCTATCACCACCACCATCACCACCACCACAGGAGTCACAAGGTTAGGGAAGTGGATCTGGAAGGGAGCTCTGGGGAGATGCACTGCCCGCTGTTTCCAGAATGTAATGGCCTGGCTGGGTGGGCAGCACCAGGGGGTGGGCGTAGGCGTGGGTAGCCACGGGAGAGAGAGAAATGCGGACAGGGGAGGGCCCCTGCTCAGCAGTCCCCTCCCAGCTCCCTCTGCTCCCAGCCCAGCGCCTCCTGGCAAGAGCTTATTTGCATGGTATTTACATTTCATTTGCATCGCGTTCAATTAAAAACCTGACCAGCTCCCGCCTGCCTGGCGCTGCCCGCCCAGCCTGGTGAAAATGTTGGTTGGGCATTGCCTGCCGTCTTCCCACCCCCCCCACCCCCCCACCCCCATGGGTTGACTGATGTGGGAGGGGTCTTCCCCTCAGTGAGATCATCCAAGTCACCCATCCTAGGAGAGGACTGGAAGTACAAATGGAGAAATTGAGATCCAGAAAGACTGCCGGGATCTCCAGGCTGAGGACCAGTCTTGGACAGAGCTGGAAGACTATTAGTAGTAACAGCTGTCCTTTATTGAAGAGTCGCCGTGGCAGGAGTGCTGCCAATACCTGGACACAATATCTCATTTGAACTTTGCTACCCGTTGAGGTCAGGCCTTGCATTATTTCCGTTTTACAGATGAAAAAACTAAGGCTGGAGAGGGCAAGCCCAAGGTCACTCAGCGGATCCAGAACTGCAGTCTGTCAGTCTGACTTCCGGGTCCGTGCTCCAGATCCTGAGCACGACGGCCGAAAGTACAGCACGCTCCTCCTGGTGAAGCAAACTCATTACCTGCAGAGTCCTTCATCCTAGGACGAGCGAATGCAGCTTTCGCTTTAACCTGGGGGCCGGCCCAGCTGTTGCTTGTTCTTTCACGCACAGCCTTGCTCATCCCTGGCTACAGGGTGCATCGCTCTCCCAGTAGGAGTCTTTCCTGGCACCGGGCCATAGTCTTGACTGTTGCAAGACTGCCCTTTCTGGTGATCAGAGCTGGTGATTTTGTAAAAAACAATTAAAGACCCTGATAATGACACCAGCTTTGAGGGGAACTTACAGCCAGGCTAAGGGTGAAGGATGGGTGGAGAGATCAGGCCGCCTATGGAAACATCAAAGACACCAGAGCAAGCTCGGGCGCTGGGAACCCTCAAGGCCTCTCCTGTCCTGTGCTTGGAGCCCCTCGCACCTGGCCACAGCTCAGCTGGTGGATGTCATCTACACAGGTAGGAACTGGAACTGAGGAGAGTAGGGTTTCTCAGGCTGTCCTTGGAGGAGTCATCCAAGGCCCAGAATCCAGCCCCGGAACTGGGGAGCCCTGGTGTTGACAGGTCCCCAGTGCCCTCCCCGTTAACAAGGACCATCTTTCCCTTCCCCCACCACCCTTAGGGCTCTAGAGGGACTCCACCTACTCTGGTACTGGGGGGGAGGGGGGGCTAGCCAATCAGCAGATACCTCCCCTGCACCCAGTGATTAGTTTAGGGACGGACACATGACGAACACATGACCTGCACTTCGCCAATTCGGTTTGAATCCCAGGGTTTGGGTTGGAATGGGGGGGGGAGTCTGATCTGGTAGTGTGAGCATTTGAGGCCACCACCACTGAGAACTATCCATGAATGAATCCACCAAAGGGAAACTGATCCTTGTTTTTGAAGCCAAATCCTCTTTGACCCACAGAATGAACCAGTAGGTTCTAATTTTGCTTCAGCAAGTGTGTGTTGGGTTTCTGTCCCGTGCCACCTGAAGTCCTTACCATTTAGCACATGCCTTGCCCATTTCTGCCTTGATGACTTTGCTCCTGCATTTTTTTGTTTGGAATGCCTTCCTCTTGCTCTCTCCTGACTAGTCATGCCTGTGTGTCAAGGTCCAGCTCACCTCTTCTTCCCTGGATAACTCACTTCCATTCTCTACCCATTCTAGCCCATCTGAGTGATCTTTGAACCAGTCCCTCCACCTCTGAGCCTTAGTTTCGTGTTCTATAAAATGGGGATGTTGTGAGGATTGAATGAGTCTGCATGAAAAAAGTTACTTAGCACAGTCAGTTCAGAAGTGTTTACTGCACACCCACTCTGTGCCCAGAACTGAGGTTCAGCTGTGAAACACCCCCAGTTATGGCATGGTCTCTTGCCCTCAGAGCAGCTGAGGCTGGAAGTTGGGGCAGCGGCCCCAGCTGCAGTGGCCAGTCAGGAGAGTGGGGGCCGCCCTCCCCAGTCTGTGGGCACCTCTTTCTGTGCACAGCACCGCCCCCCCCCCCCCCCCCCCNCCCGTCCCTCTTCCTTCCAGGGCACTGGGGGCCCTGGGGCAGGGGGAGGCCTGGTCATCCCCTCCCCCTTCTTCTCCTCTCCCTGTTGTCCCTTGGAGCCAGTGCCGCTCAGAGTTAATCTCCTCGCCCGTCAGGGGGTGACAGGAGGTGTCTGTCATTCGGAGCCGAGGCCGTCAGCCTTGCTGGCTAATTGGGGCACAGGCGCCGGGAGCACGGGAAATGGCCGGAGGGAAGGAGTGGGAATGAGGGAAGGGAGGCTGCCCTCACCTCCTTCCCGCCAGGCTTGGGGCTGATACACATAGGGCTCCTTAGGGGAGGGGAAGGCCAATCAAAGGAGGAAGGGGCTGTGGGATGGGGACTCTGTGACCTTGGGCATATTGCTATTCCTCTCTGGGCTTCTTCTTCTTATTCATAATGACAACAGCTAGCCTTTATTGAGCAATTACTGTGTAAATCACTTCTCAGCATGCCTGCCAAAAACCTCCAATGGTTTTCTATGGCGCTTGGAATTAAAGCCAGACTCCTTCCAAGGTCCTTGTGGACCCTCATACCCAAACCTCTGCCCTCCCTGCTCCCTCTCTGTAGCCACAACAGCCTCCCCACAGGACAAGCTCTTCCTGCCTCAGGACCTTTGCACTTGCTGTTTCTGCTCCATGGAACAGCCTTCCTCTGCCTCTTAGTGTGATAGACTTCTCCTCATCATTCAGTTCTTGGCTCAAGCATTACCTCAGAGACAAGGTTCCTGAGCACCTTATCCAAAACCCACCCTCCCCTATCTCCTTTTACACCGTCACCCTATTACATTATCCTAGTTATACTTTCACGGTATTTGTGATGATGTGAAATTCTGTCATTTATGTATTTGTGGTTTATATTCATTCTCTCTCTCTAGAATGGAAAACCCTGAGAACAGGGGACCTTGTCTCTGAGATTTACTGCTGAAACCCCAGTGCCTAGAACAATACCTGGCACATGGAAGGCACTCAATAGATAATGAATAAGTAAATGAAATTCTGGCATTTTATTAAGGACTTCGTTCAACTTACTTCTCCCCAAAATTGTAGAAAGTGGATATTATTTCCATCTGAGGTGAGGAAACTGAGGCTCAAAGAGATTCTGTGATTGTAAGTTCTGAGAACTGGAGTTGCCCCAGGACTGTGACCCTAGAGGTATAAGGATCGTGGGGATGATTTTGAGGGGCTTTGCCCACCCAGCCCCTCGGCTGAGCATAGGCCAGCGATGGGGGCATGCACAAGGAGAAGAGGCCAGGGGCCAGGAGAGGCCACACCAGCCTGGAAAGTTCTGCTCAGCTGAGGCCAGCCTTGGGCACCTCTTCTGGGTATGGGGACTTAGTCCATTCAGGCAGCTATAACAGAAATACCCCAGACTGGGTGGCTGAAACAACAATCATTTTATTCCTCACAGTTATGGGGACCAGGAAGTCCAAGATCAAGGTGCTGGCAGACTCAGTACCCAGTGAAGACTGCTTCTCAGTTCATAGCTGGCTGTCTTCTTATTATGTCCTCCTATGGTGAAAGGGACCAGGCAGCTCTCTGGGGTTCTTTTCATAAAAGCACAAATCCCATTCATGAAGTTTCCACCCTCATGACCTAAACACCTCCCAAAGCCCCTACTTCCTAATACCATCACTGGGGCTTAGGATTTCAATATATCAAGTTTTGGGGGACACACACATTCAGTTTATTACAGAAGTAGAGCCCAACATGCTGTGCAGTGAGGTGCGTACAAGTTGGTGGTGGTGCATGGGAGACCATCTCACAGTACTAACATTCCCCTGCCGCGGGGCAGGGGTGAGGTGTGAGCTGTGAGTCAGGGCGGCAGGCCAAGCTTCTCAAAGTCTCTTTCTCCCATCCTCCCTTGTACACCCCTTCCTACCTGGCAGAGTGCCGGCTCCTGTGCCTGGCACTCAAGGCCCTCGCCTACCTTTCCCTTCTCTTCCCCTGCTGTCCCCGACACCTTGAAACAGTCCCTGCCCACCTGCCTTTAGTCACAAGTCTTGTCACTTTCTCTACCGATCCTTTGAAGCCCAGCTCCTTAAGCTGCCTTCTCCAGGAAGGGCTCCCAGGGGAGTGTTTGTGCACGGTTGCTGTTGGTCTAATGTCTGCCAGGCTATCAGCACCCTGTAGCGTCCTCAGCGCCCATTACATGCCTGGCACAGAGCCACCCAGTAAGTACCTGCAGCCTCCTATCCATCCATGGATCACAGGTGAGCTCACCATTCTAAGTTCCCTGGTCTCTGGTTCCTCTTCAGCTTCTAGGTGCCTCCAAGCCTGAAATCTCAACCTGGAGTGGGAGCAGGGACATGTTTGGACTGTAAGATGTCTCTGCAAATCAGTCCTCAACTGCTGACACCTCATAGCCAATCAGACCCCAAGACACTCCTTACAATGATGTCTGGGTCCAATGAGGGCAGGTTATTGGCCTCTATTAACTCATGTGGGTCATGCCTCCAGAGCCAATCACAGCAGCTCCCTCCTCCTGTGTTTCCCTGTCAGGATCTCTCAGGAGGTCCTGACCTGGTTAAAGGTCCAGACTGAGGCTGGGCTGTGCACACTCTCCCCTCCTCCTCCACGATCAGAGCCACAGCTGCCTTCTGTCCAGTCCTGGCATCAGTTCTTCCTGTCCCTGGCCTCCCGTCTCCAGCCCAGGTAGCCGTATCAGGAAAGTGTATAGGTGTGAGGTGGGCTGTCAGAGAGGCAGGCTGGCCCTGTGTGAGGGGAGGCTGGGTGACCGGGGTGGCAGCAACAGCAGCACTGCAGCGAAGCCTCCTTTCCCTTCTTCTCCACCTCTGTCACCACATGGCAGGCACCCGACCCCAGATGTTTCCTGCTGCATGGCTCTGTGTGTGTGTGTGTGTCTGCATTCGTGCATGTGCATGCACACTGGTGTCTGCCACTGGCTCCCCTGCCCTGACCCACTACTCTCCCCAGGAAGGGATGGAAGGGAGGTGGGGGTGAGGGCAGGCAGGAATCTTCCCACTCCTGGCCCCACAGCACTGGAAATAGGCAAGCATAGGTGGACTCTAAATGGGAACCCTCACCCCCCCCCCCCGTTCTGGATCAGTGGGTGTGTGGGGGGGACACCAAGAGTGGGAATAAGGTACCAGGGCCTGGCCTCTGTGCCTTTTAATGTAATGTGAACAGCATGCAAAGCAGATGCAAATATTATGCAAACTAGAACTTTTCTTTTTCTAGTCAACAGCTCTGACAGACTCTGAAATGGGCTACAGGGGGCCCAGAACCCAAGGGGAGGTGTGGAAGTGAGGGCAGGCATCATCTCTGCTTTGTCAAGAGCATGCTCTGTTCAAGCAGTACCTGAGCACCTACTGTATACCAGGCAGCAGGGTATATGGTATACTGGGCTCCTGAGGATTCAGATGAAGACTAAGGCATACAGGGAAGTTTAGGGAAGTGAGAACAAAATCCAGCTCCACAGGACTTTGATTGAAGGCCTTTCAGAGACAATCTAGCACTTTTAAATTTATATTTTTCAGAGGGGGCAGGGGCAGAAGGAGGAGGAGAGAGAGAATCTTAAGGAGGCTCCATGCCCAGCGTGGAGCCCAACACAGAGCTGGATCTCACAACCCTGAGATCATGACCTGAGCCAAAACCAAGAGTTGGATGCTCAACCAACTGAGCCCCCCAGGCACCCCGAGACATCCTAGCATTTAATAGCATGTGAGACCAGATAGCAGAATGGTTAAATTCTCCTGTTCTGACCTCAGGTAGGCCTGGGTTTGATTCCCAGCTCCATTGCTTAACTTCTCTGTGATCTCAGGCAAGGCACTTTACCTCTGTAAATTTGTTTATTTGCTCATGAATTGAGAACAGTAATAGTTTAGACCTCATTGGGTGGTCGTGGGGACTCAGTGACATGTATGGACCAGGGCATGGTGCCTGGCCATGTTCCCTGGGAAAGTGTCCCTAAAGGGGAGCTGTGATTATAGGAACTGTTTTCCCAAGGGAGCCTCCCACCCCTTCACTGGCCTGCCCTGCTGAGCTCCTAGAGCACAAACCCCCATGACCAGGCATCTGTCTGGGGGCGGGGCTTAGGTTTGCTTTTCTCTGTCCACAACGCAGCCTTGGCTGGAGGGTCATTCAACTGATTGAATGAATGATAATTGAACGGTCTCAACTCCTCTGGCAGGCAGGGAGGGCAGTCCAGGATTGAGACCATTGAGGGGTTCAGAGGGTCATCCCAGGGTGGTGGGTTGGGGTCCTGGGATGCAAAGGGATCCCAGCAGTAACTTTAGCGAAAGACCACTAGGTGAGTCTCTTTTTAATGACCCCCACCCCCTCAACTTCCCTCCAAACAAAGGTGTTGGGGGGAAATGGGAGGAGGCGAAGCTTCTGCTCTCAGCAAATGAAAACAAGGTCAGAGGTTGGGTGGAAGGCCAGGGGATGGTTCTGGTACACAGACGTAGGTGTATGTGTGTGTTGCAGGGTGGGCGGCGGGGGGTCAAGGCAGAGCTGGTAGAGTAGGAACAACACCCATAATAAGAGCCAAAATTTATTGAGAACCTAACATCCAGTAACCTGTCCTCCACCGCTATGCTCCCCTTTTTCCTCCTCCCTGCTTCTACTTTTGCCTTCCTCTGATCTATACAGTAGCCAGAGGGATCTTTTAAAAATTTAAGTCAGACTGTGTCACTCCCAGCTTAGAACCCACCAAAGGCGCCCATTCTACTTTGCATAAACCCTGACCTCTCACCTGGTCTGCCAAATCCTGCTCCCTTTTGGTTCCCCTTCGGGCCTAAGGTCATGTGCAGAGGGATATGTTCCACACCCTCGCCTTTGCCTGGCTGGCTCCTGCCGATTTTTCAGGCCTCAGTTCAGACGTCACCCCCTCAGAGAGGCCCTTTTGACGACCATAGCTAATATGGTCCCCTCCCCGAAGTCAGTCTCACATGACCTATTTTAATATCTTCATGGGTCTTCAGACTCTTTGAAATGATCTTGTTCAACTGTTTGTTTACTTGATTATGGTCTGTCTCCTTGAATTAGAATGTAAGTTCTGTGAGTCTGGGGATGAGACTGTTTTCTGGGGCCCCCCTAAACAGTGCCGAGCACTTAGTAGGCACTCAAAAACAAAACAAAACCCATGTGAAAGGATGTGTGCTCCGGATCAAGAAGCCCAGGCCCCTCTCTACCTCAGTTTCCTTTTTCTGTTGGGTTCTGCTTCACTTGGCTCAGCCTCCCCAGGAGCGCTCTGGATGAGATCAGACATGGCAAAAGGCTCCCTCCCGGGGAGGGAGGGCACGATGCCCGCCTGAGGATGAGGTCAACGCGGCGGGCACTTCCCCGCTGTGCAGGAGGCCAGCAGAGCCGGAAAGATCCTCTTGGCTAGACCCCTGCCCCGGCCTGGGATCTTTCGACGGGCAGGGGAGGGGCGCAGCCCCTTCCTCCGTTGGGAAGCTCCTCCCGGTGGGGCCTCCTCTTTCCCCCCTTCCCCGGGGAGGCAGGTGGAGCTGCGTCTTCATCTTTGTTCCCATCTGGAGCGCGTTTGGCGCGGCGTGGCGGGGGCGGGGCTGCGCCCCCGCGGTGCCCGGAGAGACGGGCCCGCCCGCTTATCTGATCTGCGGCTAATTGAAACTCCCTGCTCGCGAAGGTCAGCTCGGTCCCCTGACAGCTGCCGAGCCGAGCCGGGCCGGATGGAAAACCCGGGCTGTGCAGGGCCCGGCGGGGCGCGGTGGGGAGGAGTTATGGGGGGCTGCTTCTGCGGCAAAGTAGACAAAGGCGGCCCCTCCCTCCTCGTGCGCGCTGCTGGGGGTCCCAGAGGTAGCGGCCTTCGCCCTCACCCAGCGGGGCGCTCCGGCCGGGTCACATGGCCAAAGGCCACAGAGGAAGGGGGGCGCCCTTAATCCCTCCGCGCCCGCCCACCCCGCTCCCACGCCGGGGCCCCGTCTGGGGTCTCTGGGAGAGTCACCCCCAACTTCCTGCCCCTACCCCGCCTCCACGCCCCGGCTCTGAGACTTCCTGCCTCCCCGGCTCCGGGCAGCTCAGGCTGTGGGAAGCCGGCGGGGCGGGGGCGGCCCGGTCCCCTCCCCCTGCGTGCTCGACGGGGCGCTGGGGGTCCGGGAGGAAGTGTGCGCGGTGGGGGGCACGGCCTGGCCCCGGGGAGGCCATCCGGTGGGGCAGGTGCGGTCTTAGCCCTGGGAGGGGGGGCAGGCAGGCTTGCTGCTAATGGTGCTGCTACGGGGGGAGGGCACGGCGGGGAGCCCCGTTTCCAGGGTTCCGGGTGCGGATGTGGCTAGCTTAGGAGACTCCAACCCCGCCCGCCGCGCCCTAGGCGGGCCCAGGCCTTGCGCAGCCTGCACGCGTCCCCTCACCTCCCACCTTTTGCGTCTAGGCTGAGGTGCTGGGAGCTTCCAAGGTGTAACTCCCAGGCTCCTGGCCGACCGCGCCCTTGAGCAAAGCATTTCGGGCCTCGGCTTTCCGAACCTGAAAAAAAATAACCCCAACCACAGTTACCATTTTTCAGAACATCTTGCCAAGCGTAGTGTTAAGCGTTTAACGTACTTTGACTCAAAGCTCACAATTCCATTTTGCTGATGAGCAAGCTGAGAGGCAGAGAGGTTGTGACTTGCCCGAAGTCACATAGCTAGTAAGTTACCCAGGAGGGACTCGGCTGACTCCAGAGTTCTTAACCACGGGGTGGTCTCGTTTTAGCAAGAGCTTTGGAGTTGTGCGCCTATATAGGTCGATCCCCCAGGGTATTCACAAGCTCAGTGAGCCCCTCGGCGGCGTCTTGCCGCACACGTTCCCGTCTTGGAGCTAGGCACGTGTTTCTTGGCGCATTCCCGCGTGCTAGAGCCCGGGGACAGAGGCACAACAGCCTAGCGCGCTGGTGCCCAGGTGCGCGGTTCCCGGCTGGGACCCGGCAGAGTCATATGGCCTGAGCCGCGGGCTGACTGGAGCGGGGGCGGGGAACTCGGAGTAGAGTCCACGCGGGCCGCGGCGCCTGGGAGGCCGCAATCCGGGCGCCTGCAGCCGGCGAGGCGCGGGGTGACGCGCGGGGGCCCAGCTACCGTGACCTCCTCCGCGGTTTCCATGGAGACGGTGCACTATAAATAAAAAAAAAAAAAGAGGAATTTCAAACCCGTTTTCTACGGCGCTTGGCGGGAGGGGGGAGGAAAGCTCTCTTTGAATCGAGTTTCCCATTTCACCTTCCCAGGCGGTGGGAGCGCTTCCCCCGCAGCCCAGCCGGGAAATTGCCGCCCCTCACGCCGCGTGGCGCCCCCCGAGGAAGCTAATTAGCGCCGCCCGGGGAGCTGGGGACTGGGGACCTGGCCCCGGGGGGCCGGGTCCCGCCTCTTGGGGGGGGCGCCTACAAATTGCCACCCCCCCATCTCTCCAGGCGCGCATGCAGCCCGGCGCGGGCCAGGGCACAGGGCGCAGGCGGGAGGTCGCATCTGCAGCTTTGGCGCAATGAATCAGGCGCGGCCGCCGCCGCCGCCGCGGAGCGCGTCTGGCATCCGGAGTCTCCCGGGATCGAAAATAATTTGGGCAAAGCGGTGGGAGGTGTGTGCGCGCGCGCTCCGAGGGGAGGGCGGGGGAGCAGGCCGGGCGGGGTGCGCGGGGCGGGGGGAGGTGCCATCCGACAGCCCCGCTGTGGTGAGAACAGAGTTGACACTTCTTTCCTTTCCACTTACTGCGGCAAGTACGAAGAGGAAGCTTAACCCTCTCGCTGCTTGGAAGATTAGAGACGCCGCGAGCGCCCTCATGAGGGCGCGCCAGGGTTGGGGGCAGGTGTGTAGGCTCTTTTGAGACCCGTCCTTGCGGCCTCTCGGGTTGAACATTCTGGGTCCTTAGACAGGCGTCCCCACCTGAACATTCCTCAAGGCATCCTCCCCGGGGCTTTTCTCGATCCCTCCTTTTATCTTCTCCAGATCTGGCTAGTGTCAGCGCTATGGCCTCAGTTTCCCAACCTATGCCAGAGGGTGGGGTTTCTTCTGTAGCAGTTTCCCTGTCTGGCGATCTGTTTTGTGACCCTCTGGGTTGGGCACTGGGCAGAGGCAGGGGTAGGCGGTTAGGGCAACGGGTGCAGGAGTGGGAACCCCACCCTCCTACATCTCCCTCTAGCACTCTAGGCGCCCTTCATCAAAATGACCGGGTTCCTGTTTTTGCTTCTGACGGCAGAAATGTCACCGCCGCTGCATTAAGCACACTCGGTGGGAACTCGGTTTGGCTCCAGGAGCAGGCGCTCAGCCCTGCCAAGCTGCCTGCTGCAGGGGGTTGGGTGGGCCCGCTGGCCAGTTGGCCTGGCTGGGGTCAGCCTTTGTGTGGATTCCCACCTTCCTGCCTCTCCAGCATCCCCAGGCTTCCCCTCCCACAGCTGTGCTCATGTTTCTTGGGGGAGGGGCGCATGGGTTAAGACCCTTGAGGCTGTTTGGCTTAAAGGTGACAGGGAGAGATGATTGTGGCAGAACTTCCTTCTTCCTCCCCATCATCCCCATGGTGGAAGCTCCTCTGGAATTCAGTCATCCCCCCCATTGGAGGAGGTTTGCCCATTGGATGAGGAAGGGATAGCCAGGCCTCAGAGCATCCTCAGCCTTGTGACCTGAAGTTCCCCCTGCAGGACCTAAGCAGGGGTGCTTTCCACTTTCCTTTACCCACTTTCCAGCCAAAAGATCCCTTGAGAATCCAGGGATTCTCAAGCCTTGGTGCACAACAGACCATTTGGCCTTGGGAGCTTGTAGAAATGGGGAGGGAGGAGATGTGGGGAGTATGTGGAGAGTCTGATTCGTTGGTGTGCGGTGGTCCTGTCACTGCATGCTTCACAAGACCCCGGGGGAGGCCTTGGCTCTCACTTTGAGGCTTGACCCCTTATGACCTCACCCAGGAGTCAGAGCTGGGAGTCCCACAGAGATCAGAGGTCATGGCAATTAGCACCCTCACTGCACAGACTGGGAAATTGAGAGAGGAGAAGGGACTGTCTAGGGTCACCCCATAAGGTAGGGGCTTCATGGTTAAGAGTATGGGCTCTTGGGGCACCTGGGTGGCTCAGTCTTTGCCTTCAGCTCAGGTCATGACCCCAGGGTTCTGGGATTGATCCCCACATCTGGCTCCATGTTTCGTAGGGAGTCTGCCTTTCCCCCAGCTCATGTTCTCTCTCACTCTCTCTCAAATAAATAAATAAAAATCTTTAAAAAAACAAAAAGTACAGGCTCTCTTGGCTCTGCCGCTAATCAGCTGCGTGCTGGAGGACAGATGAGCTGAACTGCCTGTGCCTTGGTTTCCTCAGTTGTAAAATGCACGCTGACAGTTACAACACATCGAAACGATGTGTAGCTTCTGAGGGGCACCGCGTGGCAAGTGCTGAGTGCCAGTCCAGGTGCCTAGAAACTGCATGATAAAGGTCAGCCTTGATTATCATTGGTAGCTCTGTTAGAACCAGGACTGGAACTCAGGTCTGCGGTTCAGATAGTAGTTTAGGGGCACAGAGCCGGGCCCAGCTGTCTCTGGTTCCCCAAGTCTGGTCGTTCAGGGACTCCACCGGGTCCTGGGCAGGGAAGAGTGGGTGTGGGGTAGGAGGCAGTCCCCTGGGGGTGGTCTCATCTGTGAGTTTCCACCCCCACCCCACTCCCAAGCCCTAGTGCCTGTGCATGTGGGTATCCTTTTTCAGTCTCGGGAAGTCTTTCCATCACACAACCCTAGCAGTTACACATGTCCATCTGCTGAGTGCTCGAAGCATTGCCCCTGCTAGACCCACGTCCAGCTACACTACTCCCTCTTCCTCCCCCCTCTTCCTCCTCCTTTTTTCAAGTTTATTTCTTTATTTACTTACTTATTTAGGTAATCTCTACACCCATCGTGGGGCTTGAACTTACGCCCCCAAGATCGCATGTTCCGAATGGGCCAGCCAGGAGACCCCCAGCTATACTTCTTTGTTGGATTTTCTGTGCTGATGGGGAAGAGGCCAGGTAGCTGAGCCACTTCCCAAGGGATGGTGGTGGGACAGGGAGTGTTGACGTTGGGTATTTTGGGGGCGGGAACAGGATGGGAAGAAGGTGCCCAAGTTGGAAAGGTCTTTGGGGATGTGGGATCCCACCTCCCTTTGGAGCTGAATGAAGATGTTGGACAAAAATGTGCCCAGAACATAGGGCTAGTGTCTGCTTCATTCAGGGCCTTTGGGCCTCCTGGTTTCTGAAGTAGGGATTGTGGTCAGAATGCTAGAAGGACTTCCTGTAAACCAGGGCTATGTTCTGGAGAGGGTCCTCAGGTGGTCCCTGGACATAAGAGGATTCAAATCTGACTTTGGGAAGGGGGTGTATGTTTACCTGAGGCTGGGGGATGGCTGAGATGAGCTCTCAGAGCTCCTTCTTGGGCCTTAGTCAACAGAGGGCATTAGCTTTGGGCCCTGCTGTGCTCACACACAATTGCCCGCACATCTACCCCTGCTCAGCCATACTCGTCCAGTTTCACAGCAGCCCGTATATTCTCATGCATCCGCATGCACATCTGCACACACACATGAGAACCCCGCATGTGTGACACACACATGTGCACCTGTGCAGGAACACACACAGGCGTGCACTCGGGTACCCAGATGCACAGGAACTAACATGCCTATGCTCGTGGGTATCCCGATGTCCCCATGCACACATCAACACCTATGTGCACACGAACGCCTACCTTAACACCCATGTGCAGACACATGAGCGCACCTGCGCAAACGCCTAGGCATTTGCTCTCTCATCGGCTAATTCGTGTGTATGTGGATTGTCTGTTTCCCACAAGGACATGGCTTCTTTGCCAAGTGTCCCGGAGGACAGAGATTTGTTCAACCGTGCCTAGTGCTCAGAAGGTGTGCAATGCAGTGTTATTGGGAACAGATGAGTAAATGTATAAGTGTGTACGGGAACATGTGAGTCAATAATAACCGGATAGTAAAAGCACCCGCCCTTTCCTGAGCATGCGCTTTGTGTCTCATCCTGGGCTAAGTGCTGTCTTCACAGATAGCGTCTCATGTAAGCCTTGCAGCATCCCAGGAAGCAAGCACTATTATAATTTCTCTGTGGGCCTATGGGAACTGAGGCTCTGAGAAAGGGTTGTTGCCGGTATTGGCGTCCCAGGGCCCCCTGACAAAGTACCACATGCCGGGTGGCTTCACCCACAGACCTCTATTGTCTCACAGTTCTGGAGATGAGAAGTTCAAATCAAGATATTGGCAGCCTCCTCTTAAGGACTGTGAGGGAAGGAACTGTTCCAGTCCTCTGTCCTTGACTCGTAGATGGCCGTCTTCTCTCTGTCTCTTCAAATCGTCTTTCCTGTGTGCGTGTCTGTGGCCAAATTACCCCTTCTTGTAAAGACACCGGTTGGATTGGATGAGGGCCCACCCCAATGACCTCATTTTAATTTGATTATCTCTGTAAGGGCTCTTTCTCCAAATAAGGTCACATTCTGAGGTACCGGGGGTTAGGGACATCAGCATATGAATTTTGGGGAGGACACAATTCAACCCATAACACTACACAAGGTCACATATCTAGGAAGTAGGGTAAGCAGGATCCGATCCCAGGTCTGGAATGGCGGAACCCAGGGTTTCTCCTAGCCTGTGCCGCAGTGAGCGCGTGTGTGCGTGTCCTAGTGGCCACTCTGTAGTGCTCCATCTCCCACCAGCACGTGGGCATCCAGTGCCTGCTAGCATGAAGGGGTTGGCCCCTCGAGGCGCTGCCTCACTGGCTTGCCAGTAGCTTTAATGCTCCTTTGGCCATGATGTGGGCACCCAAAGCTATCCCCCGCGACCCTGGTGGCCACCTGCTGCCCGCCAAGTCCACATTGACAGGAGTGCTTGGAGATGCTCACAGGGGCCAGGGGCTGCCTGACCCCCCCCACCAGCTGCCATCTCAGATGCAGCAGCCTCATTTCAGAGGCTGCTGGCTTTGAAGTGCTCAGCCCAGTCAGGCGGGAAGCTGGAGCCCCTGTGGGGGCAGGGGGCAGTCACGAGGCTTTCCTGCGTCAGCTGGGGCAGCTAGGACCCGGCAGGCAGGCCCTGTGCCGACCTTTGTCCACAGCCTGAACCTTTCCTCACCCTCTCCTGCTCCTCTGAGCTTGGCTGGAGGTGCTGAATAAGAAACCTGGCCCTTGGGCCAAATGAAGGAGAAAAAGCCCCCAGTCTGATGGGGGAGTTGTAGCCTCAATCCTACAAGGACCCCAGACTTGGGAGGCATGGCCTCTGCCTTCAGGGATTTTTCAGTCTGAAAAGTCCTAGTTTGAATTTCTGAGTCTCAGTTTGCCCATCGGGGAAGTAAGGGTGAGAGTCCAGTTTGCTGTGAAGGTTCTGGGCGTTAACTGTGGTACAGAGGGACCAGGATTAACATGGGAATCTTACCCCCTGCATAGCTAGAGCTTTGGGGGGGATAATGATGAGGATGAGGATGACGATATGGTGATGGGTAATAGTGAGCACTGACCGCGCCTCAAGCTAAATGTAAACTGCATTCTTTACAGAACTATCTCATTTAATCCTTTTGAGAAGTCCAGGAGGCAGCTGCCGTCGCCGTGGCCATTTGCTCGGTGAAGAACCTGAGGTTTGGTGAGGTGGACTTGCCCGAAGTCGCACAGTGAAGGGAGTAGACATTCAACCCTGCTGTTACGGTTTCACAGGAGGTCCTGCAATTGCTTGAAGTTGGGGGTCCCCAGATGGAAGGCCTGGGGGTGAGACTCGACCTTGGCTGGTAATGGTTCTGCTTTTGGGGTCCCCACTCTCTGAGCCCTACCTCGCCTTGGTGGGTGTAGGGCTGAGGTATGCTCATAATGATGGTGACATGTATCCTTCATCAAGGCGAACCAAGCATCTGCCTCCACACCTTTGACCTTGGTCCTCACAGCAGTCCTGTGGGAATTATTCCTTCATTACAGATGATGATACAGAGTTGGAGTCAGTCTCCAGAGCAAGTCAGAAGGGGTGTGCGGGTCTCAAACTCAGGTCTCCTGACTCTGTGGGGATATACTCTCTGCTAGAGGCAGGCAAATGTCTTTGGGTAGTTTCAGACAAAAGTGTTCCCCAGTTACCTTCCTTATCCTGGGTTGCTGGAATTGTGTCTGAAGGTAGAGGCAGGTAAGGAGAACTTGTGGGTTCCCAGGAACCAACTCCCAGTAGCAACCCCGATGTTAATAGTTGACATGTAATGAACCCTCACTCCGTGGCAAGTGTGATGCTTACATGCATTTTCTCAGCCTTAGGATCCTTCTTAACAGATTCTTCGGGTGGCCCCTGCCAGCCAAGATGAGTAGACATAGGAATTTAATTCAAATAAGCCAATATTAGGGAGCACCTGCCATGAGCTAGGCACTGGGCTGGGCCCAAGGGCTGTAGGGGAGATCAAGGGCAACATCTGGGAGGCAGATGTGAGACATTGTGATAATATAGGGGAACAGCAAGATTGTGGGGGCACAGACACTGGGGCTAGGAAAGGGTCCCCAGAGGAAGTCATGTTGAAGCTGAGAACTGAGAGTTAATAGGATTTAGTCAGGCAAGAAAGGGTTGGGGGGAGGGGGAGAGTTCTAGGCTGAGAGAACAGCCTAGAACCAGAGGCCTGAAGGTGGCAAGAGAACAGCCCATCTGATGAACTTAAGGAGCCTCACGGTGGCCTAGGGAGGAGTGGAAGAGGGTAGCAGGGGCTGCCTAGGGGCATTGATTCAGGCACTACAGGCCAGGGTAAGAGGTCTGGTTTCCCCCGTGTGGTGTGGGATCCCCTGACCCAGATTCCATTCGGGCTTCCACATGGCCTGTTCCTATCTCCAAGACCCTGGCTCATCAGTCAGATCTGCCGATACACTGAACAGTAGGTGGAGTAGGAGTCCCTGTGCCCATTTTATAGATGAAGAAACTGAATCTTAGGGGTGAAGTATCGGTCCATTTTACCTGGTAAGGCCGGTAAGAGGGGCACTGGGCCCGGGCCCCAGACGCCTTCAGGCCGGTACTGAGCCAAGGGCCTAGACTATTTGCAGGACATCATTGTGGATTCTGGGGTGATGGTTGTGGGGTGAGGTAGGAGGACAGTCCTGTTTGGGGAAGCCCTGGGGCTGTAGAGGCAGGGCGGGGATTCCTCCCCCTGAAGTTCCAGGCCGGAGCGGGCTGCCGCCACCTCCCTCTTGCCCTCCATCCCCAGTGGCTGGCGGCGGGTGAGTCAGCCTGGATGAAGTCACCCGCTTCCACGCAGCCTGCGCCCCCTGACCTGGGAGGCGCCTGCCAGGGGCACCAGCCGAGCCGGAGGACAAGCTGGGCAGCTCTCCAGGTCACTCCCTTGCTGCTGATTTAGGGGGGCTTGGAGGTGTCCGGAGCCATCAGAAGCAGCTGGATGTCTGGGGCTGCGAGGCCCATAAGTCATGCAGCCACCCGCTGTTCCCTGCAGTGCTCCCCCAGAGGTCTATGATGAATCGCCGGGGACTGGGCTCATCAAAATCAGTTTATGCCAAAGGGAAATTAATTTCTGTTTCTCTGAGATGGGGTGCGGGGAAGGGAAGGGCAGCTCCAGAGGCAGGCCTGTGACAATGCTGCATGGAGGGGATGGAATCCTAGCGTGGCCACTGCGGTCCCTGGGCTAGAGGCCCCGCCCATTCCACAGAGCGGGTGACTGAGTCTTCAAAGGAGCCTCTTAGTCTTGGGAACAAGAACCCAGATTTTGTTCTTTATTCATTCTTTCTCTCCTCCTCCCTTCTCTATTTCTGTAAGTATTCATCGAGTGCCTCCTGTGTGCCAGGCGCTGCTCTGTGGCGGAAACACAGCAGTGCATAGGACTAAGTCCTGCTTTCCTGGAGCATTCCTTCTGGTTGGGTAGGACACACAGACTGGTAACAGACATATGGACAGTGTAAGGGGAGAGTGCTTGGCCAGCATTAAAATAAGGTGACATGACCGACTTTCCCAGCTGATCCGGTGTCAGGGAAGACCTCTCTGAAAAGTTGGGTAAGCTGATACTTGAGTTTGGGGATGAAGGTAACCCCATAGTCCTTAAGCAAATTTTCTCGAAATCCAGCTCTGTTGGGTCTGGGGCTGCGGTAGGAGGAGAGTGCATTTTAGAGGAAGGAACCAACTCTTGTAAAGGCAGGGATCTTCCAGCCAAGCCCTCCCCTGTGAGGCCATGTGCTCAGCCTGGGGCCTGGCTGTGTCGGTGGCTGGGGGGCAGGCTGTGTACATGGCTCCGCTTCCTGGAATGTCTGTTTTACTAGGAGGAGGTGCAGTAATTGAATACATTATTTTTATTAGAAACAAGCATGGATTGCTCATAGGGAAATTCATAAAATTCTTTAAAGATGAAAGAGGAGATGTCAAAGAAACATTGGGTGGGACAGCTGGCCCGGGCCCAGCGATCTGGTTTCACAGTTCGTGAGCCCTGGGGCTGATCTGTGGTAAGTTATGAGCCGTGGTGCCAGTCTTTTCCTCGCCCAGCTTTGCTGGAGTCCCTCTCCCTGTTAGGAGCCCTCAGTGGCTCCCCAAGGCCCAGTACCAAGAACAGCAGTTGTCAGCTTTTAGGCTGGGCAGAGTGCCTGTCTGAGTTCTCAGAACAATGCTATTAAGTGGTTCCTTTGATTATTTCCATTTTGCAGATAAGGAAACTGAGCCTCAGGGAAGGGGGGAGACTTTTCTAAGGTCCCCAGCTGGTCAGTGGCAAAGTCAGGATTCAAACTCACAGCCTGAGTCATTCTCTCTGCGGTTTTGGCGGTAGCTGCATCCTTCTCTTCCTTAGTCTTGACCCACTTTCCCATGATCCTCTGCTCCACCACCTGAGCACATGGCCCCTCGGCTGCTCCCCAAACATGCTGCACAGGTTCCCACCTGGGAGCCTTTGCATGTGCTGTTCCTTCCGCCTGGAGTCCCTTCCCTCTCCATCTCTTTGTTGTAACCCTAACCATTCTTCACGGTTTAGGTCAGCTTCTTCCTCACCCCCCAAGTCACGTGTTTATCCTCACAAACACGGAGGCTGCCCTTTATCACTTATGTCCCTCAGTCCTATTGGGCTATTCTCTGGGCCCTTCTCACATGTGGTTTGTGTGCCCAGGGATTGGAGTATGACAGTCCAGGATTTAGATTCTCGTCTCATTTCTGTCACGTATTGACTCTGCAATCTTGGCGGAAAACAACCTTTGTAAGCCTCAGTTTCTTCATTAGGAAAGCGGGGCTGTAGTGGGGAGCACAGAGAGGATGAATTAGAAGCTCAGCTCAGGGTCCAATTAGCACTGAAAAAATGGTGACTATTGCTACGTAGCCGTTCCCAGCCTCAGTTTCTTCATCTGTAAAGTGGGGGAAATAGGGAAAATACAGTAATTCAATGCTCCCTTGTAAGGTGGTCGTCCTAAAAGGGCACCGCGAGCGTCTGCCCCACAGCCAGTTGGCGCTCAGCCAGAGAGGGCAGCTCTAGCGACTCACCACGGCTCTTTCCCTCCCAGGCGCAGCCCAGGGCTCTGTGGCTTGGAGAATATTTTTTTCAGTAGAAGTTGAGGTAAGCTTAAGTTTCCGAGGGCTATGGCCTTCCTCAGTCCAGGCAGCCCTCACACACAGCCTGGTGGGAGAAAGGGAAATGACTTGGTGCCCACAACATCTCTATCATCCCCATCATCCTCATCATCATTAATTTTTTGGTATGGGCAGCTGGTATTTTCTTCATTTGATGTAAAGCACTTGGGGCAAACTTTGCTGTTCTCGGTCTATAACCTAGTATGTATGTATGTATGTATGTATGTATTTATTTTAAAAAGATTTTATTTATTTATTTGACAGAGATAGAGACAGCCAGCGAGAGAGCGAACACAAGCAGGGGGAGTGGGAGAGGAAGAAGCAGGCTCATAGTGGAAGAGCCTGATGTGGGGCTCGATCCCATAACGCTGGGATCACGCCCTGAGCCGAAGGCAGACGCTTAACCGCTGTGCCACCCAGGCGCCCCTGTAACCTAGTATTTAAGTACGGTTAGTGGCTGCACGTGCAGCTTCAAGCAAAGCCTCCAGTTCCTTCCAAACAGACAGCCGCCTGGAGTCCTTCCTAAGTTTCAATTTGGGGGTGCCCTCTATCAAGCCTTCCTTGGTTATGAAGCAAATTCTCTGGAAACTGCGTTTTTAGTGCTGGGGGTGGGAGTGAGGGAAGACCCCAGCTCCTCACAGAAGGAGGCCTTGTCTTCAGCCACCTTCGCAGGGGAGACCAGGTGTGAATGACATTAGCAGAAAGCTGGGCTGACCCAGGGGCAGGCTGGGAAATCTACTTTGAGGTGGGGGAAGGGGTTCTCCTTAGAAGGCCAATGGGGCCTCCTTCCCTAAAGAACTGCAACCTTTCCTACCCATTCTTCGGGGCACCTGTCAGTTCCCTTTCAGAGCTGAGACGACTGAGTACCAGTGGTCCTCATCTTGGGGCTATTTCTCTAGGGAGCACGATTGATCCGACTTCAGAAGTACAGAGACAGCCAATGGGAGGCATGATTGTGTCTCCTTTTTGGGCCACAATCAATGGAAATGGAGCTTTTCAGAGAAAGAGGTTCTGTCCAGAGGGCACCTCTTGAGTGTGGAGGTCTCTGCAGACTGGCTGTTCCCCTGGGTGCCCAGGTGTCCCTCTCTACTAGTTGGGGTCTGAGCATCAGTTTGTAAACATTGGCGAGGAGCTGGGGAAACTACCCAATAGTTCAGAAAATCGGATTCAGATGAGAGAAAGGGGGCGGCACACCCTGTGAAGACACTACCTTTTTGGTTCATGGTGCCTGAGAATTTTAATGGATCCTTTGCCCGGAGGGACATGGAGACGGGGGAGCAGCTAGGCCTCCAGGTAGCCGGTAGCCTCTTCCTCCCCTCTCCAGTGTTCCATAGCCCCACGTACCTGGTACCTGAGGACGACACAGGCTTTGCAGTGAGTGACAAAGCAGATGGTGTGTGGTGTCAGGAGGGGAGAGAACTGGGGCCTTTACGGGCAGTCTCTACTGCCTCTGCCCTTGGGCGTTGGGGGTCCAGCCATCCTTATTGTGTATTCAGTTATTTAGTCAACAGTGTTTCTTGAGATCCCCCACGGCCTGGACCGCTTGACCGCCCCCCCCCATATGTCCTCAGGAAAGCCCTCAAGGGGCTCACCAACAAGAGAGATAGGTCTGAGGTTGGTGATGCTCCCACAAAGGCCCCTAATCTGGTTACGAAGCCACAGTGGACTGCCTGGGTTCCTGTTATGAGCACCACCACTTACTGGCTGTGTGACCTTGATAAAGTTCCTTAACCTTGCTGTGCTTTACTTTCCTCATCTTTAAAATGGGAAGAATAAGAGGTGCCTGGCTGGCTCAGTCGGTAGAGCATGCAGCTCTCCATCTCAGGGATGCGGCCCCACGTTGGGTGTAGAGATGACTTAAAAGTAAAATCTTAAAAAAAAAAAAAAAAAAGGAAATAATAATAGGACCTACCTCAAAAGGTTGTTGTGAGGATTTAATGAGTTAATTCCTGTAAATACCCCTTAGAATAGTGCCAACCACACAGTAAGTATTCTGTAAGTATTAAATAAAAAATAAAAACTGCTGCCACTTAATGAGTAAGACTTGGCAAACAGACAGATGGGAAAGAGTGTCTTCGGCAAAGAGAACAAAGGCCTGGATGTGAGAAAGTAGGCACCTCCAAGAACTCTGCTCTGTGTCACCTGGTGGGGGTGACTGATGGCTGGTTGAAAGCTGGGGCTGGTCACTCCTCTCCCATCCTGTCCACTGCCACGGTGTGGTCTTGGGGCTGATCAGGCTTGGCCGGAGATGCGGCTGCGTCCACTGTCCCGGCCACACCCTCTCACCAGGCCTCTGGCGACCCTGCCTGCCTGTGAGCTCGCTCTGGCTAGGCCCTGCTGGGCATTCCTTGTGGGCACCTGGAGCTCCCTGTTTGTAGGGAAGCCCCTGGGGCAGGAGGTTGCTCTCTGAACAATAGCCTAAAGGAAAATGAAAACTCGCCCAGACTAGGGGAGGAGGGAGGACGTTCCAGGCCCAGGGAACAACCTGAGGGAGAGATCCCCACTCAGAGGAGAAACAAAGACTTTGGGGTCCAGCTTAAGCTCTGGGCTTAGGGGCCCTCTTTGGATCCGTTTTATCAGGCAGTTTGGATTGTCCTCACCTTGCCCTCTGGCCCCAGCATGGGTGGTGGCCTCCGAGGTTAAAGTCCAGTCTTGTTCCAGGGCCAGCCCAGAAGCTGGAGGTAGGGGTGCCAGTTGCCTGGGTTCCTCCCTCCCACTCCAGAGCCAGGAGGGTTTGGCAAAGCAACAAGGCAGCCTTTGTGTCCCTCCATGGGTCTAGGCAGGTCTGGCCCAGCCTAAGCTGCCGCTGGTTTCAGTGCCCTGTGATCCTGTCCAGGCAGTGCAGGGCGGGGCTGGCCAGGCGTCCTCAGGGTTCCCAATGTGGCTGCCTTGTGTCCCCTGCACCCCGCCAGGGCTCCCCAGGGGAGGATACCTGTGCCATGGAGTACAGGGTCGTGGGGGCACTGGCAGCGAGGACCACCAGAGCAGGTAGTGGGTGGGTGGGAGATGTGCACAGAGGCGGGGGGTGGGAACTGAGTGCATGGGAAGGCTCCCGTGTGTCACAGCATGTGCCTGGGGGGTACCCCGGGGTGAGTCCGTGAGTGTGCACTGGGGTGAGGATGTGCTTCTGAGTGTGAGGGTCTGGGCTGCGGCGCATGAGCAGCCCCCAGCCTGCTCAGAACAGAGCACTGCTGTCTTGCAGCAGCGGCAACAACGAGGCCTCTCTCTTGGCACATAATGTCCCCTCTGTATTGTCTGCTGTGCAGTGGTGACGATAATTTTAAGGCCTAAATCCTTTTCGTGGGGGTGGGGCGGGGGTGGGGGAGGATGGAGGCATCTGGGGAGGGCTGGAGCTTCTAGGCGGGTTTCAGCCTGTGTGCAGGGAGGTCTGTTGTGTGTTTGAGGCCTCTCCCGACATACTGACAACCCCTACAGGGGCAGCAGAGAGAAGCAGGGACTCCCAGAAGCCTCTGCCAGAACAACCCCGCCCCCCCAAGTCACACCCTTCCCGCCCATCTGCTTAGACTTCAAGGCCTGGGGCTGGGACCTCATCAAAGGAGCTAGCTCTGATAGCCCCTTTCCCTCACTGCCTGTGTCTGCTGACCCAGATGTTTCTTCATGTCTACCCCTAGTCTTTCTTGCTGTGGAAGCACTAGGCCAGCAATTGTCAACCATTTTGTTGTCAGCATGCCTTTACAGGCTTAAAAATATTGAGGACCCCAAAGAACTTTTGTTTATGTGGGTTATATCTGTCAAGATTTACCATATTAGTGGGGGGCCTGGGTGGCTCAGTCAGTTAAGTATCTGTCTTTGGCTCAGGTCGTGGTCCCGGGGTCCTGGGATGGAGCCCGCTCCTCTTTCTCTCCCTCTGACCCCCCCTTCTCTCTCTCTCTCTCTCAAATCAATACAATCTTAAAAAAAAAAAAAAGATTTACCATATTAGAAATTAAAACTAAGAAAATTTAAGAATGCGTATTCATTTATTTTAAAATAACAGTAGTGGTTCATTCCATGTTAATGTGGATAATATACTTTCATGAAAAATAACTTTATTTTCCAGAACAAAACAAAATTAGCAGGAAGAGTGGCATTGTTTTTACATTTTTGCAATCTCATTAGTATCTGCCGTACTAGAACAAACAGCCCCCTTGGGGTTGGATTCTAGTGTCTGCTCTTGCTTTCAATTTATTGTAGTCTGTTGTTTTTCTGTTGTTGAAGTAGAGGAAGAAAATCTGGCCTCACACACGTCTCTGGCTGGAAAAGTGAGGAGTATTTTCATAGCCTTTTCAGATAATTTGATACTACACCAAAACTTGACAAGTGGCAGTTTCTTAAAGGTTAGTTGCCATGTAGAATCTGAAACCCTATCAATGACCTTTTCATATTCTGTTACATGAAGGTCCATTTGTCTATCTTGCACTTTAAATGTATCTCTTGCCCACGCATGATTTTATAACACCACGCACTGGTCATTTAGAGAACATTAGTTCATTCAGTTATGCAAACCTCTCAAATGTTAACCCATTTCATTATATATAATATTTAATAATCACATCTATCCACACCACCACGAATTTCATCAGAATGTTTCAGGCGGGGCGCCTGGGTGGCTCAGTCGTTAAGCATCTGCCTTCAGCTCAGGTCTTCATCCCAGGGTCCTGGGATCGACCTGGCATTGGGCTCCCTGCTCGGCGGGGAGCCTGCTTCTCCTTCTTCCTCTGCCTGCTGCTCCCTTTGCTTGTGCCCACTCTATCTCTGTCAAATAAATAAAAATAAAATCTTTAAAAAAATGTATCAGGAAGCAGTCAAGCTTTTGGTGACCTCTCTACGTATCCCAAAATTCAAAATTTTGCTTCAAAAAATAGAATTTTATCATTGGTAATAAGTACTGTAGTTATTTTCCTTGAAGTGACAGGCTCACTTGATTACTTTAGAGAGAATATCTGCAAATACCCACGTCTAAAGTTTGTCCGACTTTCTTTATGAGGTTCCATAAAAAAAGCAGCTAGTTCAACTTGTAACTCGAACAACTGCACAAGCGCTTTTCCTGGAGGCCACAATCACACTCTGGTATGTTACAGAAGTGCTTTGTGTGAATTTCCCACACACAACATTAAAGAGATGTGTACACAAGGGTTGAGATTTAATACAGTTACTAATTTTATTGCTTCACTTCAACATTCTCCCTTTCTTCTTCTCCTCCTCCTCCTCCTTCTTCTTTTTTTTTAAGTAGGCTCCATGCCCAACGTGGGGCTCAAACTCACGACTCCAAGATCAAGAGTCACATGCTCTATCGACTGAGCCAGCCAGGCGCCCCAACAAGGACATTCCTAAGTGAAATGAGCTAGTTTTTGTTTTTTTAATGGCTGCTTCTAACACTGACAATATTATGACTCCTGGTATATCTTGGTGTTACCCTCTTGATTTGTGCTAAGCCACCAGTGGTTTTACCCAGCATTGCTTTTGCAGCATCAGTGCAAATCTCAACATGGTAAAAAGGTCAACTAATGTCTTAGTATTGTTAGTAAAATAATTTTGACTTCACCTACCCCTGAGAAGATCTTGGAGACTCCCAGGGGTCCGTGGGCCCTGCTTTGAGAACTGCTGCACTAGGTTATCTGGCCTCACTTTGTTCCTCAGTGGTGATGACTGCGTCTTGTGTATATGTCACTGACTAGGACACTGAGGTCCAGTGGAAGCCCACAGGGGGCCTTATCTCTCATTCCAGCACTGGGGTGAAATTTTTTTTTCCTGGCAGGCACTGGGGGGACTTCTCAAGGGAGGCTGCATGGATCTGATGAATGGGCAGAATGCCAGAATGTGGGGGGTGGGCACCTGGGAATGCATTCTCAGGGAAGGGAACAGCATTGGCAAAGGCCTAGGGAAAAGAACACAGGATGAGGCCCGATAACAAGGGCCTCGAATGCCAGCCCCAGGCAATGGCGCCATGGAACCGTGTTGACAGGTGAAGCAGCCAATGAGATGTGCCCAGAGATAAGGAGGGCCCTGGTCCTCACCAGCTGGCCTTCCCAAGCCAGCTGGCCTCAGGGTTGTGTCCTTAGGGTAGGGTTAACATAAGGCTACTCAGATAGACTTACCTTTCGTGAGCATGACTGGCTGAGTGTGGTCTCCTGACTAGAATTCCCTGCTGAAAAGTGTCTCCACGGGTTTCTGCAGACTGTCAGCTTCTCTTTTCCTTTGTTTTGGCTTTTGTGGTGAGAGTGCCTAGCCTCACCCAGCTTCTAGAGCCACGCACGAACGTGCTGGTGACTTGGGCAGAGGTGGCTGCGGAAGGGAGGGATTTGTAGTGCGGGGGTGTCCGTGTGTTACGAGGGCCTTGGCCCCCATGCCGTGAAAGTGGGGTCTTCAGAGCTGACCCTGAAAAAGGGACTGCTTCCTCTCTCCACTCCAGGCCCGGCCTGCCCTTCTCCTCCTCCAGCGGGCCTGTGTCCCTGCCCTCCCTTGTCCCCCTGAGCTGTGAAAACTCAGGTCCCGGCCAGGTCTGACACGAGGAGCCAGACCTCAGTTTCTTGCAGGACAGGCCTCTACGTCCTGCCGTGCACATCTGTGCTCCTGGGCTGGGGGCCTGGGCCTCTGTGGGCGTGCCACACACGTGTCCACGGCTGTGCTGTGGGAGCGTGTAGTTGTGTCTTGTGCCGTGTGTTTGTGACTGTCGCACGTGATGTGCTGTGTGGCACACGTCTGTGAGCTTGTACGCTCTGCCATGTATGCTGAGTTGCGCGTGTGTCTGCTCTTGTGTCTTTCATTGGGTGGCATGTATGTATACAGTTTTGTATATCTTTGGGGGGTGCGAGGGTCACTGTGGTGGGTGTGTTTTTGTGCGATGGTTTGTCAGTGTCGATCTTGGCCCAGCCCCAGAAGAAGGTCTGCTGAGGCGCTGGGGGTGGGGACTGTGCCCTGACAGGGAGCCCACAACCAGGAGGTCTGACTGGGAAATGACATGTCCTCACTGGCCCAGAGAGCATTGCAAGCCCTCAAAGAGCCCCTGTCCAGCTTTCCTGCCCCTGGCCAGGCAGGATGGGTGGCTGGGAAAGGGGCGTGAGGGAACCCAAACAACCTTGGCCCACCTCCCACACCTTGCTGGCACTTGAGCCTGGTGGTTGTGGCCCGGTGCCCTGGGCCTGCCCTCCCGAGGCTCCAAGCCCTGTGTGTTGTGGGGGTTGGGTAGGGGCCAGAGACACACTCAGGTTGGCCCTTGTGGCCAGCTTCAGCTCATAATGGACCACAGAGGCAAAGCTGGTCCTGGGCGTTGTTGGGCCTGGGGCTGGGGCTGCGGGGAGGACCAGCCCCACTGAGCCAGCCCTGACCCTAAGTTCATTACGTGTGTCATTAATTCAACAGATGTGTATCGTACGTGTGCTGTGTTCCGGGCCTGGCTTTAGGTGTTGGGAATATAGCAGTCACCTCGCTGAATCAGCCGGGAGAGGAGAGACTGCTGCTGTGTGTCTCACAAATGGAGAAACAGACCCCAAGAAGTTAAGTGAGTTGCCCAAAGTCACAGCAACGCTGAGATTTGAATCCAGGCCTGTCTCATGCCAGAGCACCCCTCCCCCGCCCTTGATTCTCACAGTTACAGTCTGTGTGTCCACTGAGCTAGGACCAGCAGGGTAAGGGGCTGGGCAGGGGATGCTTGGCTAGCCTCGAGCTCCAGGCTGTATCGGCTGACGCGGAGGAGTGGGTACGGCAACTGAATCGGCTCCTAGTTGCTCTGCAGGGAAGGCGGTCTGCCTGGCGTGGTCTCTCCAGGTGGTGCAGAAAGGTGATCAGGTAGAGACTCAGGTGTGGGAAGGAAGTGGAGGGTACACCCTGTGTCTCTAGGATGCATGGGACCCAAGGGAGCACCTCATCGCTGGCTGTGTGACCTGGGATGCTTCACTGAGCCTTAGCTTCCTTATCTGTGAAGTGGGCCCAATAATCGCCCCTCCTAGTGGTACAATGCTTGTGGCCTGGTGCCTGGTGCACAGTAGGGCAGCTGGGGGGATTGGGCAGAGCTGGCAGTTGGCAGGGCCTCCCCAGGGCTCTCTGCTCAGTCCCAGGAAATGGGTAGGGGGTAGGGAGGAGGAGGAGCAGATGTGCCCACGGCTCACAAGAGCAGCCACATTTAGCCACCGAGTCGGGATTGAAATATTCCTGAGGGAGAAGAACCCTCAGGCTTCAGGGCTGCAACAGCTCGTCAGTGGGGAGCGGGGAAGGGATGTTGTCACCATCTGCCTCGTGTCTGTCTGCGACTAAAATAATACTGGGGTGAGACTCGCCGCAGGCACGGGCCCAGCCGCAAGGTTCCCCGGAAGAGGGAGGGGCCAGGGGGTGCTGGCAGGCTCCTGGGGTGGGGGATCAGCCTCCTGAGCGCAGGGCCAGGGGACCCCCAGGACCTGGCTGTGGTCTGCTCCAGAGGGGAGACAGAGTGTGTGCTGAGATCCCAGGAAGCAGGGGCAACAACAGAAACAAAACAGGAGGGACAGACAAATCGCCTGATTCAGCTTCCATGAACTGATCCAGAATATTGAAACCAGAAAACGTAGCAAGAATCTATTTTAATTTCAGCCGACGTATAAGTTTTGGGTCTATGGTTTACTGTGGTTTTTATTTTGAATCAAATATGGAGAATGTTCCATAATCTCCTCAGAGCTCAGGGCTCCGGGGACTGAGTGCCTGCCTTTCCCACTGGGCACACGAGTCACGTGCCAACTGCCTCTGGGCATTGGTACCCCCAGGCCTGGGCAGGTGCCCCCATAGATAGGGACCTGGCCGGGAGCCTGATGCTCGGCCTCTGGGCAGTGAAGCAGTCACGTCTGGTCTTTTGCTGCGGGTCTCGCCAGACACGAGCAGTTGGGTATTTTTGTTTTTACAGAGAGAACAGACCCATGACCTCAGAGGTTTATTTTAACAGCGGAAACACCCTAACTGTGGGTTGCTGTGTGCTGACACCGTTCGGGGCTGTCCAGTCAGCAGGCAACACTTGAGCACCTACTGTGTGCCAGCCGAGAGCTGGGATAGCCGGGGCCGCTCTCGGCACACGAGGCCAGCCACCTGAGTGCCTGGGCGGGGGCGGGGGTGTTACCGAGGGGGGCAGGATATGGCATGAAACCAGCTGTTGTCCTAGAGAGGTGACAGATGCACTCCACCTTGAAGAGGAGAAAGGTGGTGACAGCAGAGGGGAGAGGGGAAGATGCCCCAGGCAGAGGGAACCTCGAATACACAGACCACCACCCCTCCGTGGCTGTCTCTGTGGCAAGGGTCTGCAAGTCTTCGCTGCGACGTGGAGCCCGTCCTGTGGGTCTGCTTTTCATGTGTTTCCCAGTCAGTCCTTACCAGCTTCTCAGGAGGTCGGTACGCTTAGTGCCCATCTTGTGGGGAGGACATTGAGTCTCAGAGATGTCTCTTCCCTGGTGGCAGAGGCCTGGCCTCGAGTTACAGTGTGCCAGCCCTGCACAGTGCCTGCTGTGCCCTGAGCCAGGGTGCTTCCTGGACGCACACTCCAGAATGTCCCCGGATGGCTGGGGTCTCTCGTCTCCATCTGGGTAGAGTGACCAAAGGAAACTCTCCAGGCTGTGTGAGAGTGTGTGTACGTGGGGAGAGGGTTGCAGGGGGGAGCCTGGAGACCCCTGCTTTACAACCTTTCGTAAATCTCTTTAGCCTCTGAGCCTCAGTTTCCTCATCTGCGAAATGGGGCTATAGCTGCTGTGCAGGCTCCCGGAGAGGATTAAAAGGGAAAGCAGGTTTGAGAAGTCCTCTGTGAGCTCAGTGAGACTCCACTCGGGACTGATTCTCCTCCAAACACCAGGAGCCGTCTTCCCAGAACAATCCAGCCACCAAGATTTCCCTGCAGCTGACAGGCTCCCGCCACCACAGCAGCCACCACTGTGAATTATTCAGGACCCTCCAGGCCTCCGTGGCAGCCCCTCCCCTCCCCCTGCACACCAGGCTGTCAGCACCAGCCTCTGAGCCTCTGCCAGGGCTCTGCTGACTCAGGGCCCCAGAACTTCAGCTTGTTCAGGTGTGGCTGTGAGTGTGACATGCTTCGAGAGTGTGAGCGTGGCTGAGCATGAGAGAAGGATAGTGAGTGTGTGGTTGCACACGAGCGTGCAAGCATGCAGGTATCAGCATGTGCTGTAGTGTGTGATTCACCTGGTGTGGGCGAGGCTAGCAGTATCTGGAACAGGGCCCTCCTCAAGGGTGGGGAAGCCAGGCTCAGGGCTGGGGTCCCTCTGGCTAAGAGCACACAGTGACCTGGGGGTCAAATTCCAGCCTAGTGATGGAGGGGGCAGGTCCCCTCTGCTTCCAGAATCCCTTAAGGGTTGGGGACGGGGTGGGGGAGGTTTGGGAGAGGGTGGATCATGGGCTGGGGCTAGAGTTCACTACCTTGTGGGGCTCAGACCATTGCCAGACTATGCCTGGTGTGTCTCATTTCCTGATGACTTGAGACCCTCAGAGGACAGGCAGTTCCGTCTCGCTGTCCCTTTCCTCCCCCTGAGCCAGGGGAAGCTGAGAGTCCCTGGGGGTGAGAGGTGGGCGACTGTTCTCTTAGATCTGTGGCCAGATGGCTGCCCTCCAAGTCTTAGGGGGGCTGGGGAGCGGGCAGGTGTCCACTGACACTCTTGCTGGAGGGCCGCCACCCAGAGGCAGGAAAGACAGAGCAGACTTGTCTGCTTGACCTCGCTTCTCCCTCCGCACTGGCCTTTCAGGAAGGTTACTCTCTGGCAAGATGGGGCCCCTGGCGGGGTAGGAGTGGGACTGAGGAACTAGGAGCGTGCAGTGTGGAGGTTGGGGGTGGTCTGTGTGTGAGCTTTGCCGTGAGTGGTGAGGTCTGTGTGTTGGTGCGAGGATGTGGGTGGCTGAGTTTGTGTTTGTATCTGAGAGTTTGTATGTGTATAAGCACTGTATGTGTGACTGTGCTTATGTTTACCTACCCGTTTGTGTGTGAGTACCTGCTTGTGTGGCATGCGTGTGTGTGGAGGGGGGTGAGAGCTGATCGACAGAGGGCCAGGTGGGGGGCCACACTCACAGCTTCATCCTTCCTCGGGCCCTGGTTGGCGTGGCCTCACATCCTGTCTGGCTGGGACCGCGCCCCTGGGAAAGTGATCACCTGGCTTGGGCTGGAAGAATCTCAGAGCTGCATGGGGGCCGAGCTGCAGGTAGGGTAGTTGAGGCAAGTGAGAGACTTGATGGCTGCAGAGGACAGATACAGATAGAACTGGGAAGAGAGGGAGGGTTGCTGGAGTCTGATGCCTGGGTCCACGTACAAGCTCCTCCCCTCACTGGAGTGAGCTGGGCAAGTCCCTTCCTTCTCTGAGCCTCAATTTCCTCATGAAAACAATGGGGATCATGGTGGTCAGGAGACCTTGGGGTGCAGGGCCCACACACTAAGCATTACCCACCAAATATCCTATGAGCCTCTCTTGTGGCTCTGGGAAATTGGTCACTTGGAGGTCTGGACACCGGCCTGTCAAAGGCTGGGGAGATGGTCCCTCCTCCCTTCCCCAGGCCCAGAAGGCCTGACTTGTCCCTAATGCACCCTTTCCATCAGAGAGACATGTATGCATGTACATTTGGAGGGCTCATAGAAGCGTAAGTCAGTAGGTCACCCTGTCCATCCCCCTGCATTTTGGGAGGGTCAGTCCCCAGCCCCCAGACCAGGGAGTATTTTCTCTTCCCCTACTCCTCCTGTGGTCTGAAGCAGGAATGGAGCAAGTCCTGTCCGTCCCCTCTCTGGCCTCACATTCTCCCCTCTGTAGAGTCAGGCAGGTAAGGTGGAGTGAGTGAGGTGATGGAGCGGGAGGACCGAGTATGCCTGCTGCCAGGGCCTGAGAGCGAGCTAGCTCCCCTAGCGCCCCACACCCGCTCCTCTGTGGAGCTGTGGCCCGGGCAGCTGTCCACTGGGCTGAGCGGGTTAGCAACACAAGACAGATGGCTAGGGATTATCTCTGCTTCTCAGAGTGCAATGGCGGCTGTGGTTGGGGGGGGATTGAGGGGGGAGGCTCTCACACTCTCCCCGTGTGCGTATACATGCACACTCACAAATGCACGCAAGCACATACCGTTCCCCACTCCTGCCGCAGACACAGCCTGGCCTCCTGATATTTATGAGGTGGGCAGGGAGATAGGAGGAGAGATGAGATTCCGAGAATTGGTGAGAACCGTGGGACTTGGCAGTTTTGTCCTTATCCCACTTGACTCCTGGACCAGCAGGGCCTCTGAGTAGGCCCTCCCAGTCCCCGCCTGGACTCTGCCCTGCTTTCAGGGTTTCTCTGTAACTGCCTCCACTAAGAATGGTATGTTTAGGAAAGCAAAGACTTACAGAAAAGCCTGAGGCTCAGAGATGTGTGAGCTGTGCCCAGAGTCATACAGTAAGGTTAGCATGTTAGTGGGCTGAGCTCTGCGGCTTGACAGGTGTCTGGGCACTGGCTCTTCAGTCCTTGGGTCTCCTGCAAACCAGCACTTGGTGCTGCCCAAGGCCCAACAAGGGTGTGTGCATAACCTGTCGTAGAAGCAGCGGCTACACTGGGGACTCAGGCACGACCTCTCCTTCACATATAATTCAGGCTCTGGTGAAGGCAATTTGGAGTTGAGTGACACAGTTGGGTCTCCAGGATATGTCACTGGGAAAGAATTAAGGTGGTGTTAGGGCCCTACCAGAGTGAATTCTCCCACCTGTCCCCCAATTTGCCATAGGCAGACAGTGGTGGGGCTTTCTCTTTAGCTTCAGACACAGATTCAGTCCCCCCACCCCATCCTCTCTTAGATGCCCTCCCCTCCCCCCAGGTCTGAGTCATCTGTGCTGGGCCCCAGGGAGGGGTGTGAGCTGTGAGGCTGGGCTGGATTTGCACATGGTAACCCCAGGGGACCCTTTTCCCAGCATGGGCAGGAGGAGGAGGGCAGAGCGGAGGCCTCAGGACAGAAACTGGTTCTCCTCTCATAGCTGCCAAAGTCCAGACCCCTTCTCCCTCCCCTAGAGTGACTCAGGGCCTATTGGGCCCACGAGTGCGGATTAGGAGCAGTGCAAGGCGGCCGGGGTGGCCTGGTCCCACTCTCTGCAGAGTGAACCCACTCCTCTGGGCCTCCCATGGGTTCGTGTGTGCCTGTCTAGGATTCAAGGTCAGTCTGGCCTGGGGGTCAGCCAGGGAACCAACTCGTCCTACCTTTGAAGCTCCATTATTTGAGAACCTGCAGAGCTTGGTGACACCATCCAGACTGTTCCTGTCACAGACAAAACTCTTTGCACCACAGGCTTCCCACTCCCAAGCCAAGCCAGGCTTTTCTCCTTCCCGCTTCCAGTCTGAAATGACCTCTGACCACACAACTGGGTATCTGGAGGTGGGCACATGGAGGGGTACGGGGTGGAGCCCAGGCGCTGGGTTCAGGCCCAGCCCCACCTCTCTGACCATACAGCCTCAAGCTGGTTATATGTATCGTGAGGCTTGGGCGACGGACACCATGTCTAAGCTCCCCACCTCTCCTTAGAGAGATTGGTCTGGGGCGCCCTACATGAACCCGAGGGGTCTGAGCTTCCCCCTATCTCTCATCAGTGGGATTTTTCTCTTCGTTTTCTCAAGGTTTCAAAGTAACATTCTAAAGAGGCACCGTGAGAGCCAATCAGAGAGCCTATGTAAATGAAGGCTCGCTGATTGGCTGTCTCCTTCACGCCCTTTACGAAACTTCAACATCAACTCAGCAAAGATTTTTGTCCTCTGGCCTCTCTTGCCCCGCAGGAGGTGGGGCTGGGGGTGGGCACCCGGGCCATCCCCCTGCTGCAGGCAGCCTGGCCCGCCAAGTCGGGCCGCTTAGGGCCAGGAGGAGGCGAGCGCGCTGCTCCGGCGGGGCTCTCGGGGGTTTATTCCGGCACAGAATCTCCGCGGGGGCGGCACGGGGAGCGAGCCCCCTCCTCTTTGTAGGACCGCTGCAGAGCGGGCTGCAGGGCGCGGGTATCGAGCTTGGCTGGACCGGATCGATATCCGCCTGCTGGACTGATGCGCCGGGGAGTCGGCTCGACAGGGTGGGCTCTGCGGCAGAGTGATGGCTGTGCAGGCCTCCCCCTTCCGCCATCCTCTTCACCCGCACTCCTGGGGAAACCGAGGCGAGAAAGAGGTGTTGGGATGGAGGGCGCGGCCTGGGGCAGCGACTGTCGTTTTGGGTCGCAACCCTCACGGTGGGGGCGGAGTTAGCCCGGGGCCGCGCCCTGCTCCCCAACTCCGCTCTTCTCCTACCCCCACGATCGCCCACGGCTAGAGGCGGTCCCCGCCTGTATCTCGTCCCCTCGTCCTATCCTTCTCTTTCCTCCCACTCTCTTTGTGTGTCTCCTCTCTGGCTCTGAGGTCTCTCCCTCCTTTCTCTCTCTGTGGGTGTCTCTGTGTCTATCTCTACATCTCAGTCTCCATTTCTTTCTCTGCCTGTCTGTCTCTGTCCCTCGGTCTGAGCGTAGGTCTTTCTCGCATCTTGCTCATTTTCGCTTTCTCTCTTTGTCTTTTCTCCCTCCCTTCAGCCCCCCCTCCGCCCCCCCAACACACACCTCACATCCCTGTTTACGACATCCCCAGGGTTGGCAGGTGGGCGGGGCTGCAGCAGAGAGTGGGTGAGGGAGGGAGACGCAGCCTCCCCCCCAGCTGTTAACCTTCACGCTTCAGGCCTCTGCGGATGGCAGAGGAGGGGGAAAGCCCAGCTGCCAGCTTGGCGGAGGTGACCAGGCGGGGGCTGGGGGCTGCCCCTCCCTCTGGGCTCGTCTCTGGGGAGATCTAGGGCCGGAAGGAGTGCAACGGAGGGCGCCTCCGGCATAGAGAGGCTATTGGCTGATGAGTGGCCTCCCGAAGGCTTTTGCTGCTGGCCGGGTGGGTGCCCAAAGGGGGCTCAGAGCGGCGCCGGCCCTGCCCGCGGCCGGGCCGGACGTGGGGGCCGGCGTGAGAATCCCGCCCATCTGTGAGCCGGCCTCACGCCGTCAGACCCAATTTATCTCGCCGCCAAAGTTTCACAGCCATCTGCTCGAGTGGAACGGCTTCCAGCGCTGGCCCCACCGGGCCCCCCAGCCAGCGCGGGGATGTTTTCCAATACGGCAGTATCGCAGCCCCCCCACCCCAAAGCAAGGAGGGGGTGTAGGGGGAGGCGGCGGTGCGTGGGGCTGGCAGGCAGCCCTCTCCGGCGAGCAAGCCGACCCTGAATTTTAAGCGATTGATCAGGAAGCGCAGGCCGTTCCCATCACTTAGAGCAGCCAAATGCGACGGCGCAGGGATTTCAAGGGGCCTTTGGGGGGGGGGGCGCCTGCGGGGGCACATGCCTGTGAACACAGCCACACCTGTATCCACATAACCCCTGAGGCCCCAGTACTGACCCAGGAGAACTCAGCCTTTGGATATGAGCTGATCACTCGCCCCCCTACCCTCACTAGCACCGTCAGAGAGACCAAGCTAGGACCTAGTCCCTGTCCCATTCATGATCACCTCAGACAGCTTCAGCATAGGAACCCCAGACCTCCTCCCCTCCCCGCTATGTGACTAAAATACAAACGTTTGGGCACGTGCCCATCGCACTTCTGAACAAGCCTGAAGAGACAGGTGTACCCCGGGATCCAGGTAATCACACAGGTGCATACATTCCGATTACACACCTGACCTCAATGCTCACGCGGTGGTACAGTCCTACCCCCCCGCCCCAACACACACACAAACACGCACACAGGAGCTCCACCATTCTCAGCCAGTACCAAGGGACATAGGAGCCCACACACACCCCTCCCCAGGACACGCACATGTGCACACTGGCTCCCACGACCCCCCAAGCTTGCTGCTGTGTCCGCAGGGTGGGCGCCTTCACTGCCTGCCAGGCAGCTCGGGTGCAGACCTCAAAGAGAACAAAGGCCGGGCGGGTGGGAGGAAGGGGGGCTGAGCCCCCCGGCCTCGTCCTCCTTGGCGATGCTCGTCTGTCTCTGCTCCGTGGCCACTGCATCGAGCGGCTCTGATTGCCGAGTAAATCACCGCGATGATCTGAATAATTATCGTCTCCTGAAAAGGGGGAAAAAAAACCACAACACAAAAACAAAACAAAACAAAACCAAGGGAATAAATAAACAGAGGAGAGGGCAGCCACCTGATTTCTCAGAGCCCTGGGTGGGGGGGAATACATTGGGGTGGGTGTCACTGGTTCCCTGCAGATCCTAAGGGCTTCCTTGGGATGCAGAGCAGGTGTGGATGGGGTGGGCCTCAGGGAAGAGTCCTTCCACAGAGGTGGCATGGGATACCATATCCTCTTTTCATTCTTCTCCTCAGGCCAGTTCCCATGCCCACCCCACCCCATCTGGCCTGTCTCTGCTTCTCACAAAATCAGGCCCGCTTTCCCTGCAGAGCTCCCTCTCTTCTCCAGGGCTTGGCTGAAGCCCATCTGCCCCCTGGGACACCCTCTCCCTTCCACTTCAGTTTGCCTGACTCTCCCGTTTCTGAAGGATGAACCCTATGCCACTTCCTCTGGGAGGTTCTTCCTGACTGCCCAGCCCTCCAGCCTCCTCCCCTCCTAACGTTCCAGTGTCTGACTCCATATAGCCTGAATGATTTGGGGGGGGGTCTCCTCAGCTGGATGGAGCACTTTGGTAGGAAGCAGCTAGGTTTTAAACAAAATAATGATAATGACAAGAGCAGCTACTGCCCTGTCCTGAGCATTGTTTATGAGCTGGCCCCATGCTAAAACATCCTTTCACCATGGATCCTCCCCAGAATCCTGTGTGTAATAGTCCTATTGGGGAAACTGAGGCTTAGCTAGAGTAAAACTTGGCCCTACCCTTTTCTCCAGTATTAAAATGCTCTTCATGGGGCCCCTGGCTGCCTCAGTTGGTAGAGCACAGTCAGCGATTCTTGATCTCAGGGTTGTGAGTTCAAGCCCCATGTTGGAAATAAAGCTTACTTTAAAAATTAAAAAAGAAATTAATTAAAATGCTCATGATCTTCTGGATCCTTCCCGGAGTCCCCTGATCCTACATGTTGGAGGAGCACCATGACATGAATACCTCAACCCCATCCTGCCCATTCCTTCTCCCCCTCTTGCCCCCATTTTCCTGTCTTCAGGAGGTGTGCCATCCATGCATTGTGACCCCCGACCTCCCAAAGGGCACGACCCTTCCCCACAGCCCCAGCATCAAAGCAGGGGCAGCTCAGTCCTATGCTTCTCCTGCTTGAAATGGTTCCAGATGTGGGGCCTGCAGGGGCCTGCCGAAGACGCAGGGTGATGTTTGGCACATGGCTAAGTTTCTTCCTGGAGGCTGCCCCGAGGGAGGCCCATCTACCTCCCTCTCCTGGCACCTGGTCAGTAAATGGGAGCAGAATGTGGTTTAGGGAGGAGGTCTCCCAGGAGGCTGGGGCAGGAGAGAAGCTGAGACCATTGTGAGTTTCATTCTACCCTCCATGGGGGGCAGGCTGTTGGATCTGGGGCCTGGGGGCCATATCCATGGCTGGTTCTCCAAGCTGGACAAAGAGGCCCAGAACTTAATGGTTTAGCTCCCCGACACTCCTCAGAGCAATGCCCTTATAGATGGGGGAAACTTTTTTGAGTCAGGGGTCCCAAATTGGCTCCTGGCTAAGGGTGCTGTGCAGACCTCTCCCACAGGGGTCCTGATTCAGGGACCCAAGTGTTGCAAGGGGAAAGGGGAGGGGATGAAAATCTTTGTCCCTGGGTTGGGTACAGAAGAGACGAGTGAGACATGGTGTCACTCTAGAGAGACATCCAGGTAGTCCTACTTCTGTGTGTGGGAGAAGATGAGGCAGGGCCCAGCCTGGCTCTGGGAAACCTCAGCCTCAACTCCGCAGCTTCTCTGGAGCCAAGGTCAGTCCCTTCTCCCTGGGGGGAAGGAAGAGGTGGCCAGTGTCCATGGTGTGGTTCATAGGTAGCCCCACCCCAACACCTCTGTCAGCTACTCTTAGCCTCAGAACAAAACAGGATGTCTTGGCTCCCTGCTTCCTCCAAAAATTAGATATTTCTTTGGCATTTGCTATGTGCTGGGCCCTGGGAGCACAGTAACCTGGGCATCAGAGAGTACTCAGTAGACGGGCAGGCATACTCACCCACCCAACACATACACACTCTCTTCCCCTTTTCCCCCGGAGTGTGACCACTGGGAACTCTGGGAGAGGCGATAATGAATGTGGTAAGACCTCTGCAGTTAGACAAACCTAGATTCAGAGTCTGGCTCTACTGCTTGTTCACCATGAACATGGCAATGAGCCTCAGTTTCCATCTCTGCAAAGTGGGAATTCTAGTAGCCCATGTTTCCTAGCATGTCTGGGAGGGTTCAGGGAGATAATCAGGCTGAAGGCTGTAGCGTAGAACTCAGGCCATGGTGACTACTCAGGGTCCTTAGTGATTAGAGAGGGAGGGAGGGGGAACTTCCGGTGGCTCCTTGGTCACGCTAGGGCACCCCCTCCATGGCATGGTTGGCGTCCAGCCTCGCTGTTCAGGGTTGGAGGTTGTTGGTCTTGGCAGGTCATCTGAACTGCACAGACCCCCACTCTCCTGAAAGCTTAGTTCTCCTATCCATCCCAGCTTCTCCCGCCTGGCCTGGCCTGGCGCTGGCTTTCTCTCTGCCTGCCCCTAATTCCCTCTCTCTGTGTGTCCCCCCATAGAGCTCTGCCCCACACAGGAACATCCCTCTGCCCCCACCCCCATGTCCAGCTCAGCTCATTGGCCAACCACACGACAGTCGCAGATACACGCACTCACACCCGGGTGCACCCAGGCAAGGGGACATGCACAGCCACGAAGTGGCGGAGAGACACAGCCATGCACACCCTCGTGCTCGAGCGCACACGGGCACGAGGGCATCTGCCCCCACACACAGGTGTACACACAGCGCGAGTAGGTACAAGCAGGTCCGTACAGACACACTCAGTGGCAAACGCCCAAAGACACGCGAGCATATAGCACACACACGAATTCACAGGCATATGTGCTCATCACCACGCGCATGCATACGTGGAACAGACAGGCACAAACAGGTACATAGGACACACACACAAGGACACATAAGCGTGTCTGCGCAGTATGTCACACACACGCATGTACACACACATGGGCACACACCAGCTCTCTCGCCCCCGCCCGCCGCAGGGAGCTGGCTGCCCGCCAAGCTCGGAGCTTTCTGCTGGGTGTGCACAACCTTTCACAGGCTCTAATTGAGTCGAGGGTGATTTATAACACGGCAGCGCCCCTGCCCGAGTGGACTGCCCCCTCCTGCTGCAGCCCTGGCCAGAGCCTTCGGCCACCCCCACCCCAACCCTCATCACACTGGGTCACACACACAGGCCCCTTAGAGAAGGGGACCTTCCCTTTTAACCACCAGCTCCTTTCTTTATTCTTGCCTTGCTCCTGGGCCAGGCACTGGGCTCTGAGAGGTTTTGTGCCCCACCCCCCAAACCCGTTACACGGACCGCTACTGGGAGACTGGCCACAGCCTCTCTAACCTGCCTTTTTAAGGACAGCCAGGACCTTGACTGCAGATCCCATGTGCTTCCTGACCTACAGCAAGAGAGACTGACTTTAGATATGAGAAGGGACTTCCCCAGTGAGCTGGGTGTGTGTGGGGGCTTTGGTCAGCAGAAGCAGGGGGAGCCTGGATTCAGGGTGATGGGGGAGGCAGAAGCCATTGAGAATCTTGTTTCCTGCTTCCCCATCCTTTTGGGTAACTGAGCTGACTGTCACCCTCCTCCCAGCTGTCCCCATGGCCTGTGCGGCTGGGCTTGTGATTAATCGCATTAATTAGGCCTTGAGGTTTGGCTCATAAAGTCCCCGTGTCCACCTAAGAAGAAGCTGCAGGGAAGGTCTTTGTCCTGGTGTGTGGAGGGGAGTATGAACCCTGACCCCTCACCTCTAACCCCAACATGGACTAGCAGCTTTACCTTGGCCTATTAGCTCAGCCTGAGAGCTATTTCATCCTCCCACAGTCTCCTGTGTTGGATGCTGATGCTGTTAACCCATTTGACAGTGAAGGCACCCAAGACTCAGGCCAACTCCTTGACCAAGTTATACACTTGGTTCATGGTGGAACTGGGTTTTGAAATCAGACAACAGAGCAAAGAATGCCTGACCCAGAGCCTGACTTTATGATGAAGCCCTATTCAGCCCCCACTAGGACTCCTGGTGCTCAGTGTGCTGGGTTTTGGAGCAGGAGAGGCTTCTTAGAAGGGCTAGCCCTCTCCATTCTCAGAACTGGAGTTAGCTTAGCATGAGGGACTCAGAATTAGATTTAAGAGGGACCTCCCTGGCAGTAAAGTGATTGGGAACCAAGAGAAGTGTGTGTGTGTGTGTGTGTGTGTGCGCGCGCACACACACACGCGCCCGTTTCCTGGGGAGATGTGCGGTGGAGAGTCTGGGCTGCCCCTAAGGGAGTCCACATGGTAATGGCATTCAACATTTAGTACTTTCCTATTGCCTATTGACTCACACAATCCCTTGGAGAGGAGTTGAACCCCATTTTAGAGATGAATAACACTGATATTCTGACAGTTTAAACCATCTGCCCTAGCCTCGTGGATTCAAGGCAGCTGCACCCCCACCCCTTCCCCCACTGCCATGTTGTCTGGCTTCTGTGGCCCAGCGACCCCACTTCATCTCTGTCTCTGCTGTGGGTCAACCCAGCCCCTGGCCCTCCTGAACCCACTTGAACACATTTGAACAGTTGTTAGTGAAGGTGTGAGATGGGTGGCCTTGAGGGCATGGGGTGTGTTTCAGGGACTCCGTGCTTGGATGCATGTGTCACTGTGTGTGCTTAATGTGACCCAGGTCTATTTGTGTGTTTTGGGATGCCGTGTAGCTGTGTATCTATGCATGTTTGTATTTGTCTGTACATCTCAGTGTATATCAGTGTGTCTCTCTGCATGGCTTGTGTCACGTGTTTGTCTATCTCTGTTAGTTTCCTCTCCATTCCTTCAGTGTGTGTGTGTGTGTGTGTGTGCGTGCGCGTGTGTGTGTCTTTGTATGTCTGTCTCAGTTCCAGCTTTTGTGTTTGTCTCTAGGTGAGTCTCTGTAGGCCCTGCTGGGTGTCCGTGTGGTTCCATGTTGGTTTCTGCAAGTGACTTTAGGTGTGACACTGTGTTCGTGTGTCTGTATCTCTGTGTGTGACTGTCTTTACTGTATCTGTGTGTATGAGGCACAGTGTGTGCGTGTCACTGTCTGTGACTGTGTTTCAGAGCTGGGACTTGGGTGGGCACAAAATTTCTCAGTAATCAGGAAAATTATTTTAGGGTAATATTTTTCAAAAATCACAATTAATGCAGAAAATCCATGATGAAAAAATATACAGCTAGTGAAGACAGGATCGGTATGTGTGCACGTCTGCGTGACTGTGTGTGGCTGTGACTGTGTGTCCTCCCTCCCGCTCCCCGCCAGGTGAGCCCACCCGCCCTCCAGTCACGCTGCTCTGGGCTGAGCCGCGGTAATTTCCGAGTCGGCGGCGGCTTTGTGTGCACTGGCCGCTGTCTTGGGGGCGGGGATGGAAGGGAGGGCTATTTCTCCCCCCTCTTCCTTTTTATTGGGTCATTAACAACGGCCCGGACTGCCGCTGCGCCCCCCCCTTTCATGTCTGCCGCGCCTCCCGCCATTATCTCCCTCCGCCGCGCGGCGTAATTCGATGCCAATCAGGTTTGGGGCGCGGAGGCAGCCGGATCAAAGACCGGGCCGCGGCGCTGGAGGGAGTGGGGTGGGGGGCAGGCTTTGCTCCCCCGAGGTCGCGGCACCCACCGTGGGTCCCGCCCCAGCGTCCAGGGTCAGACGGAGGAGGCCCCGCCCAACCTGGGGGGGCGGTCAGAAAACCGCGTAGGGTGACGAGGTGGTGGGTGGCCGGACCGGAACCGCCTGGACACGTTGAGGTGTCCAGTGGGGCATCGGGGGGGCCGTGGGCTGCAGGCTGAGGGTCCCTCCCTGGAGGGCGTGGCCTTTAGGCAGAGCCTTGGAAGAGTTCGGTAACAATTGAGGAGCTAGTAGAGAAATGGCATTCGAGGCCGAGGGACCAGCTTGGGCAAAGGCTGGAAGGCAGGAGCCAGCAGGGTTTTAGGAACAGGGAAGAATTCTTCAGTCTGGGCATGTGTGCTGTGTTCCATGGACACGGAGCAACGGAGGGTGCTTGAGAGGGGAGACACAGAATCTCAGGTGGCCTTCAGGATAATTTATCTGATGATGTCTTCTGCTCGCTGGAAGCTCTGCCCACTCCGTTTCTTCCTCTGGGAAATGGGGAAGCTATCAGCTCCGCCGCCCCCGCCCCCTCTTCCACAAGAGATTAGTGAGAAGGTGAACATGATAAAACAAACGCAACTCGCATTTATTGAGCACTTACTGTTTGCCAGGCTGGGGGCCCCAGTCTGGATGCATCTGCCTAACCAGCTCTACAAGGCTGTAATTCACTTTACAGAAATGCAAATTGAGGCACAGAGAGCTAAAGTAACCTGCCCAAGGTACTATAGCTGGTGAAGGGCATGGTTGAGAGTTGAACCAGGCTTATAGATACAGAGCTTACAGGAAGAGGGTCTTCCCCTGGGAGGGTCCCTGCTCCAACTACCTGCCCTATTCCCATCCCACCCGTGCCTTGGGGAAGGATGGGGGCAAAGGTTTTTGAGCCCCCTGCCACCTGTGTGGGAGACAATGGTTCCACAGTGGGCTGGGTGAGGAGTGGGACGAGAATCGTCCTCCATAGACTCACAGCCACTTCCGTTGCTTACAGCCCTAGACCTGGGGCAAATCACTTGTCACCTCCCCCAAGCCGGCTTCATCTGTAAAATGGGGTTAACAGATTTCTTTTGTCCCTGAGGAGTCAGTGAATGAATGCAGCAAAGGGTGCTTTGAAAGTAAGATGTAGAATAAATCAGAGTTTTCATTATCACCATCAGCCAAAGACTTGGAGGGTGGGTGTCTGCCAGACAGTCCTGACAGAGGGTGGAAAGTCCCCTCTCCCCCTAAGAAAATGCCAGCGTTTAGTTCTTGGTTCTGGAGAGAGTGTTCCCCTACCACGACACCTGAGACACAGAGAAATAGATTTTTCTCTCCCAAATAGTACTGGGTCTTCACAACTCTAAGTATATATCAGACCTGAGAATGTTCTGAGCAAACTGCAGTATACATAACACATGCTTCTGCTCTGAACGGAGCACAAGGGTGCCAGCCAGCAAGGGTCTCCACCTCTGTCCTCTACCCCTCAACCCTCAGATCTGGGGTCCGGTAAGTGGGTACTGGGAGTTGGGGGGAGTGGGGAGTCAGGGCCCTGAGTCCTTGGCGCCTTCTAAGTAGTTTCCTGAGTAGCTGCTTGGGCTGGGTGAGTGCAGGCACTGGGGAGATAGATGTGGAAGGCCCACAGCGAGTGGCCGTTCTGGTGTGGGAGGCCTGTGAGGGCACAGTTCCTGCACACGGGAGCACCCTCTTTTCCTAGAGGGACAAACAGTTGGATTGAGAAGAATGCCTAGAAGTTTACCAGATGAGAAGGGGCGCCTGGGTGGCTCAGTCGTTAAGCGTCTGCCTTCAGCTCAGGGCGTGATCCCGGCGTTATGGGATCGAGCCCCACATCGGGCTCCTCTGCTATGAGCCTGCTTCTTCCTCTCCCACTCCCCCTGCTTGTGTTCCCTCTCTCGCTGACTGTCTCTATCTCTGTCAAATAAATAAATAAAATCTTAAAAAAAAAAAAAGTTAACCAGATGAGGGCTGGGGACAGGAAGCACATTTCAGACCGTGCAAAGCCTGGAGGCCTGAAAGAATAGTGCACAGAGATTTTCTGGAGGTGGGGAGGATGAGCCAGGGGGCTGGACTGAAAAGGGCAGAGCCTGAAGGAACTTGATAGTAATCCTGAGGGTACTGGGGACCCAGGGCAGCTTCAGGGCAGAAAGCCACCCTACTTCAGCCTCTTCATCTGTGCTGTGGGTACAAGACACTTGTCTCCACCGCCCGCCCCCTCCAGGCCCCGATGGAGGGTAAATGAAAGAGAGGAAGGGGAGGCACTTGTGCTTTCATATCCCTTCCCATTCAGGGATGTAAGGGATGGGCAGGGGGTGGGGTGGGGTGAGGAGGCAGGGATGGGGGGCTCTGTCCCCACTGTTCGCCATGCACAAGGAGACAGACCAGGGATCCAGGGCCCCCTCCCGGACCTGATGTAGACTGCCAGACGGAGGTGGCCGTGATTAGCAGCCCCAGGTGACATGGGCATGTGACTTTGGCAGTGTCTACTGCTGAGGAAATGGGATCTCGATTCTAGCTCTTGGGTCAGGAAAGCTGCTCTCACCGGGAGGCTCTGCAGGGCCGGCCTCAGACCTGACCACGTTCTTTCTGCCTCCTCTTGCTTCTACTTCTACCTTCCTGAAGGAGGTCCACAGCCCCCCATCCTCTACCCTTGTTGGGGAGTCCCTGCCTGGCTGGGGCTGGGTGCCTGTGTGTGTTGGGGAAGTGGGTGGTGACTGCGCCGCACACCGCAGATCCCAGCTGCCTCTGGACGCTGAAAAATCCAATTTTCTTCCTAATTGCCACCGCCCGCGCTCTCTCTCCCCTCACAGCCTACTTCTGCTCGGTGGCGCCTGGTCCCCCACGCTCCCCCTACTCCTGCCTCCCGCTGCCCACCCCACGGCGGCCGCTGCCCCCCCTCGCGGTCACCCGTGTCGGGACGCACCATATATCATGTCCGCAGCCGGGAGGGGCCGGGGGAGCGGACGGGCACCCGCCCTGGGCTCCCTGACGAAATCGTCCTTTTCCGCGGCAGCGGATGACAGGTTGTGGGAACAACAGCTTGAATTACGGAAAGAAGTTTCCCCACTGAGTTAATCTGCAGTGGCTGGAGGTGACCTTCTGGAGACGGCGATTAATCACGGGCCGTGGCGGGCGCCGCGCCACGCCGGGCCCTTTGGGGGAATACTAATTCCACTACAAGATAAATCATAATTTGACAATAATCATCTGCCCTAATCACTCCAATTCTTCTGTTTAATTATTTGTATACACCGTGTTTCTTCAGCGAGGACCCCTTGTGCCTGTGGGTGGGGAGAAGACGGCCTCCTGGGCGCAGACCCCTCTTTGGCCCCTCGGCCTCTTGGCCCTGCTGGTATGCCTGGGGAGGCCCGACTCAGAACTACTAGGGAGAAAACATTGGAGCTTAGAGCTACGATAGCATGTCTGGGGAAACTGAGACTCAAGAGAGAGGCCAGGCCTCGCCCAGGGTCCCACTGTAAGCTTCAGGGGAGCCGGGCTAAAGACTAAGGCTTCAGTGTTCCTAGGCTGTACCCCATGCCCCCCGCCCCCCCACCGTCCCCGCTGAAGAATGGCTCAGAGCGACTCCCTTCCACTGCCCTACTCCCCGACCTCTGCGTGCAGTCTCCTGTGAAACCTGGTCCCACCCTCCATCTGCCAGCATGGACTAGGTTGCTGCCTGCTTCTGTTCCCCTTTCCCAAGCCCCGGGCCTGCTGGTCCACTGAGGACACGCGGATGAGGGGTTGTGGGCATCTGAGCAGGCATGGCCTGCCCCCATCTACTGGGTACTGTGTGACCACTGCAGTTGATGGGACCTCCCTGTAGTAGCCTGTAGCCTTCATCTGTGAATTGGGTGGGGCTCTCTCTCCCAGGGACACCTGGCTCCATGCCAGATCCATAGGGTTTCTCACAGATGCTTCCTGCTGCCCCTTCCTGTTCTGCCAGGGCCCAGCCACCAGTGTCCTATATTTTCTACCCCCACCCACCTCCCAAATCTGGCTCCTGGTGCCGCTACGTTCACCCCTTGGTTTGGGCTGCCAGGAGAGTTCCAGGGGCCTAAGTCTGCCCCTGCTATTCCCCCTTGGAGGGGCTGGCTGGGCTGCTGCCAGCTCTGGCTCCCTGAAGCAGGAATCAGAATGACTCAGTGTCTTTCTTTTTCCAGGCCAGCTCCTGGCACCCCTCGATGGGGGGTATCAGTGAAAAGGATACAATGGGGGCTGTTGGACCCAGCGTGGCCCCCCGAGCTGGGGCTCACGTGGGAACTTTGGTGTGCCTTTGTGGCAATGTGGGGGGGAATGACTTCCTTAAACAAAAGCCGAGAGCCTAGCTGGGTGTGTGCTGCTGGGGCTACAGCCGTAGAGAGTGATATACTGATGATAATGAAAGTCCTGATAAAGGCAGTGAATGTTCATTCCCAACAGCAGCCTGCCCGGGTACCTTCTGGTCCCAAGGACAGTTGATGAAAGGCTGATGGTAGAAACAAAGCCCTTATCCTCAGGATGCCCCAGTCTCAGGGAAGAGGTGTGGCCCCTTTGCTCAGATCAGAGAGAAAAGAAAGAAGCAGGAAAAAATACAAACCTGCTTGCGTTTATGGAGCTCCTGCCATGTGTCAGGCCCCGTGCTCTGTCCTCTGTCTGTTTCACAGCTCTACGTTCTCGTGACCACCTGTGAGTGGGGCGTGATGTTGGCCCAGTTTACGGACAGGGAAACCGAGTCTCAGGGAGGCGGAGTCACTTGCCTTGTGTCACCAAGCTTAGGAGCACAAGGCTGGGATTTGAACTCGGTTTCCTGTTCCATCCCCTCCTGTCTCGTGACAGAAATCCTGACAAAGCCACTTCATCAGTATGGTAGAATTTCTGGTCAGAAGATCTGGGTGTCTCTTCACTTGTCAGAGTCTGTCTTCCCAGCTGTGAAAAGGAGCCTGGGGCAGCTGAGAAACTGGAGATGTGGAAGGGCAGCTGGTCCCTGCCTTGGCCCTCCATACCTGTAAGTCCCTCATGGAGTCTGACTTCCCTCCCTTCTGCTGCAGTTTCCCTTCACTCATCCTCAGTCACAGGGTTCCCTTCTTCTCTTTCGTGGGCTGCCTCCGTGCCCTCCCACTCCAGTTCCTCAGTGACCCCTGCCTGGAGGAGGGGATGGATGTGTGTGAGATGGGCAGCGTCTTGGACCTAGTGGCCTCTCTCCGATGCTCTTCCCTGACAACCCCTGGGCAGATCAGCCACGGCCCGGGACAGCAGGGACACAGCTGGCTTTCTGAGAGGTGTCAGGCATCCCCTAGCTATCCTGTGGGCCTTACTACCCAAACTGCCTTTTGGGGTATTCCCGCACACCAGGCAGGGCTCTGGAGGGTGGTTGTGCAGGAGCACCCCACCTCAGCTGTAGAGATCTGAGGGGGGTTGTTTAACCTTTCTGAGCCTCAGTTTCCTTATCTGCAAACCAGAAGTAATAATACCTGGCACACATTAAGTACTCAGTGATTGTGACCTATTGTTAGTGGAGTATCAGACTGCATGGTGAGATCACAGAGACACTCTCCCTTGGCCTGGCCCCTAAGTTGCCTTTTGGGGGTGTTCAAGAAGAGAGGGCATGCCCCTGCAGACACCTCTCCACTCAGAAAGGCGCTGGGTCAGCCCCCTCCCACCTGGGCTGCCTCTCTTCCCTGCCGCTGCTGCGAGGGGACTGACAAATGAGGGGAGGGCTGGCGGGGAGGTGGTGGAGCTGTGGCAGAGGAGAGGGGAGCCAAAGGTTGGCCAAGTGGGGGAGAGATGGCCTGGGGGGAGAGTGGCTGAGTCGCTGGGGAGGGTGGGAGGCTGTCGTGCTATAAATACCTCCCAGGTAACAGGACCCGTAAATGAAGGGAGGGAATTAGTCACATTCCGCGGCGCCTGGGAGAGAGGACAGGGAGCAATGACCTGAATCCATGGAAGGGAAAAAATTAGGCTAACCTTGAGGGGGGTGATGGTTAGGGCTGGATACCGGGCCTCCTCAGAGGGGCGCCCTGGACTCCATATGCTGGACAGGGTCCAAGAAGGAATAATCTTGGCAGGAGGGGTCTGGAAGGGACAGCTTGTCTACCCCATGCCCAGACGTGTGAGGGGTTCTTTTCTTCTCAAGGATTCCCTGACCTCTCCCACAAACTCAGTCCTACTCCTCTTGGAAGTTCTTCCTGGGGTCTAGCCTTGGTCTTTCCCCATATCCCTCTGAAGCATGTTCCCATTTGCTGCCCTCCTGAAGCCCCTACTTTATCATGCATCTACCTCTGTTATTCCCTGAGTTCCTGGTTCAGGCAGAAGGTTCTTTGCTTGGGAAGGCAAGAAGGATGTGTCTTGCTTCCTCTCTGGACACCACTGTGGGGCTGGGTCCACTTGTCCCTCACGGGCTGATGACCATGGCCTGCTCTCCAGTCCCCCCGCCTCCCCCCCCATGGTTGCCAGAGCAACAGTCCATACATGGCCTCCCTTGCTCAAACCTTCCCTACTCCTCTAGGAATGGAGTCCAGGCCCCTTGGCTTGCACACGGGGCCTGCTGGACCTGCGTCCACGCAGCTTGCTAACCACATCTGCACTTGCTCTCCCTCACCCCAGCCGCTCTCAGTCCTACAGGTCTTTGCACCACCTGGCCTTGCAGTTGAGGGTCCCTCCGCTGGCTCTGCCTGGCAGACTTGCATTTGCTCCCAGGTCGCAAGTTCTGAAATTCTCACCGGCTGCATCCCCCGCTGAGTTGGGTCCTCCCTCATCTATGCTCTGGAAACACTTCTGGCAGGGGGAGTATGGGAAAGTGGGTAGGATCCAAACTGGAAGGCCAGCCCTGCCTCATACGATGTGGCCTCTGGTGAATAAATGAACTCTCCTGGGCCTCAGTTTCCTCATCTGTAAAAAGGGGTTCTCCTGGTGGCTTCCCAAGGGTGGTAAACTTCGGGTGAGCCCCTGCATGAGGAGGGCTTAGCACACAGTCAGCGGGTGGCTGTTGTTGGGGTCACAGTATTGATCACACGGTTTCTGTGTCTGTCTCCTCTGTGGGCTGTGAGATGGGGGGTTGGTGGCGCTGCGTCCCTGTGTGACTCGTCGCCGCAGCCGCAGTGGCCAGCTCTCGCCTGGCACTGAGACGGTCGGCAAATGTTTGCTGAATTAATGAGTGGGGGCTGCAGGGAGGGCTTGGGCTGCAGTTCCGCCTGGGCTGCTGCAGCTGGGGCGCCTGTGTACATGTGTGTGCGGTGGGAGCGTGAGCGAGGGGTGTCTGTGGGTGGGGGAGCCGTATCCGTGTCCCGTCCCGGGGGTCTGGCGGCGCCGTGGGCAGCCTGGCGCGCCCGCTCCCTGGGGTCCCCGCCCAGCGCCTGCCTGGCTGCGGGACCCCGTTGCCAGGAGCAGTCAGGATGCGGCAGCGTCTCCATGGCAACGCGGCATCTCGAGCCGCGCGCCGCCCTCCCCCGGCGCCCCGCTGTGGGCAGGAGGCCGAGCCTGGCAGCCCCTCCCGGCCCAGCAGCCAGCAAGCTGGGCCAGGAGGCCGAAGCCTGGTGGGAGGGACTGAGGAGGGGGCTCCTTATTTTTCTAGAGATGAGGGGCTGACCTGTCTTTACTTCCCTCTCCACCTTGGGGAGGTAGATAGTATGAGGGCTCTGTCCTCTGCCCATGTGCAGCGCCCCTCTTCTCCCCCCGCCCACTTCTGGCCAGAAAATCAGGAACAGTCCTGGTCAGGGCAGGAGACCCTCACTGGGCAAGGGACATCTCTGATCTAAGTCCTGGTTGTGAACATGACACAATGATCCAGGCTCGAGGGGCTGTTGTGAGGGGCCACTGAGGTCCTGCTGGGGAAGTGCCATCCTGGTCCATGGTATGAGTGTAAACCTGGTGACTTCCAATACCCACCCTATGTCCACCAGTATCCCCACTTCTCACCGATAATGCCCAAGTCCCCAGTACCTGCCAAGAACTGTCTTAATGGCCTTTTATCTTCTCGGTCATGCCATATCCCTGAAACCCACTCAGAGCTTCCCACTGTAGGCTCAGTGACACCCCCAGTTCCCATCCAGTGCCATTTGTACTCCTCCAACATCTTTCCAGTGTCTCCCAGTACTTCCAAGTACCCACTTGCTGTCTAATTGTTGCCCACTCTCCCCTATGCTTACTTAGTATTTTCACATATCCGTTTAGCACCCTCCCCAATTAATATCCAGTAACCATATGGTGCTTTTCTTCCAGTTAGGCTTGGTGCCCCTTAATATTCCCCGGAGTGACCCACTGCCCCTAGTGGCTCCTAGTGCCCTTCTATTATTCACCCAGTACCTTGCACATCCAATGTAGATCTCAGTACCTTCCTAGTACTCCTGTTCACCCAGTGCCACTACAACCTCAGTCTGCCCAGTACCTACCCCACTCTCTGCTTCCTAGTAAATCCCCCTTATGCTCCTGCTCCCCCACTCCCCCAGCCCCAGCTCCGCCAGACCGCAGTGCTCGCTGAGGCCAGGAGGGGGCGCATGAACTGTCAGCCAAAGACGGAAGCTCGGGGCGCGGCCGGGGTGGAGGTCGAGGGGCTGCATCCGAGGCTCTTGTCTTACGGAGCCTAAGTCCAAGCGCAGGACGGGGCTGCATTTCGGGGTAGTCCTGCCAGGAGTGTCGCACCCCCCTTCATCTTCTGTTAGCCCCGCCGGGTCCATCGCCACAGCCGTCGTGGCTTCGGCTCTGGGAGGGGGCGCGCGCCCTCTGGTGGCCACGAAGCGGCGCAGCTCTCCGGGCTGCTGAGCGGGGACAGGGAGATGCGTTCCTTTCCTCCCTCTTCCACGTCCTAGTTTATTGGGCCTGTCCTTGAGCTGGTACGCAGAGGGGTTGGCGCGGGGCGGAGCAGAGCGTTGTGATTGTTGGCAGTCCAGCCCCCTCTCTGGGGGCAAGACAGGGGGACTGGAGGCTGGGATGAAGGGAGAATATTGGCTAGGTAGCTTGGGAATGAAGGTCCCGGAAACGGACTGTGGGAGAAGAATGGTGGGGGGTGGGGGGAGCACCAAGTCTGCCAAGAAATGGATCTCTACTCAGGGATCAAGAAGTTTGGGCTTTTATCCCTGTGTGCTGCTTGCAGAAGGGTGGGGGGATCCTATGGGGGTGGTGGTAGGGTGAGGTGTCTCTGTTCCAAGCCTGGCAGCTCCTGCCTGGCCCTAAACCCTTAGCATTGGCATCTGCTTTGGACCACTCCCAAGTGACCCCATTATGGCCTCTGCCTACCTGTCTGGGCCTGTTCCCTAGTCTTTGGCACCCTCTCCCCCTCCCACTCCCACAATGTGAGGTTTCCTCTCCTCTATGTATTGCAGAAATAGATGGAACTACAGCCAGAGGGACCCAGGTTAGACTCCTGCAGTCTGTACTGGATTGGGGTGACCTTGGCCTGTAGGACCACCCACCGTCGTGGTCTGTCATCTCGTGCCCATATGTGGCCTGGCATTAGGACAGCATTCAGTGAGCCTCTGCTCAATGGATTAGTGAGTGAAGTCCTTAGAGATGCCTCCTCTATTGTCCTCCTCATTGCGTGGATGAGGAAACTGAGGCACAGAGGAAGTAAAGAATTATTCCAGGATCACCAAGAACAGAGGGTTTGGTGGTGAAGTGATGAAGGGCACTGGCCTGGTCTGGGTTTGGTCTCAGTTCTGATTCTTGCTGAAGGTGCTTGACCTACCCCTTCTTTCTAAGCTCAGTTCCCTCATTTATAAATGGAGAATAACCACTCCGTCTACTTCCCAGGATTGTTGTGAGGAGTCTGACGATGATGCTGCTGGGGGGTGTTGTGATGGTTATAGGCACCGGTGGCCGCATGCTTTGTGCCGGGGGTCTCGTAAATGGACTCAGCACATGAGATCCAAGACATTATTTTCCTAGGTTGACAAAGGCTCAGCGCCTTCCTGAAGAGGCGCTCAGTAATGCCCGCTCAGGCAGAGTGACAAAGCCCCTACCAGGCCTGGTGCCAGACTCCAAGCCTCCAGGATGAGGTCCAGAGCTTCTCTGCTAGTGCTTGCGCTGGAGGCAGGGAGAGGGACAAGATGACCTTGGGCTGTCTCCTGTGCTGTCCTCCCATGTTCCCTAGGCCTGGATCAGATTTCCGGCCCCCGGGAGGGCAGAGGGGGCTAGCTGATGGAAGAAGCATGTGTCCTGGCCTGGGCAGCTGGACCTAGGGGCCTTGCCCCGGAACCTGGGGCCTTTCCTGCAGAGGGAATATCCAAGAGCAGGAAGGAAGGAAGCAGGGAGGGGGAGGAAGGAGGGGAAGGAGAAAGGATGGGACAGGCCCCAGCTGGGAGTGAGTTCCCTCTGAGACCGGCCAAGGAAAGGGGCCATCTGCACTGGCCCAGCTGAGGCTGTTGGGCTGGTCACCCCGGCTGGGGCTTGGATGTGTGCGTGGTGGGGGCAAGAAAAGAGGCTGAGTCTCCTTGTCTGGGTCACAGGTAGAAGAACGCGGCCTTCCTGGGCTGGCTGGGAGTGAACGATAAGGTCAGACTGTAAAGGAGGTGGGGCCTGGAACGGGGCAGGTGCCTCACGTCTGGTCTGTCCGTCTGTCTGTCAGCTCCTTCTGGCTGCCTAATCTGGGAGACCATAGAGAGCTCAGACAGAGTCCAGGGTCTCCACTGCCTGTGGACCCACGCATCCATTCAGCAACCACCACTGAACACCTACTGTGTGCTGTGTCCAGGGCTCTTAACCTGAATCAAAGTCAGTCCCTGTCCTTAGAGAGCCCACTGGTAGGTAGTGAGGGAAGGGATGTGATGGGGGGGGGACCACGGGGCCTGTGACAGGCCAGGGGAAGTGCCTGACCCAGCCTGGGAGGTGAGAGAAGGCTTCGTGGAGGAGGTGATATTCATGTCTCGACCCAAAGGATGAGTTTGCATTAGTCAGAAGGGGCATGGTGGGGAAGAGGGTTCTAGATAGAGAGAAGGGCAGGTCCCGAGCCCATGGTCCAGGGAGAACAGGGCTATGGCTGCAGCAGAATGTGTGGCAATGAGCAGTGGTGGGAGGGAGGCAGGGCCTTGGTGCTCAGGGATAGGGCTGGGGATTTCACCCTGAGGGCACTGGGGAGCCACAGAATGTTCTAGTCAGGCATGGCATCATGAGAGTTGGAATAAGGCCCAATGGAGGGCACTCAGGGCCTCTGTGTTGTGACCTGCCAACTCTGTGCCCCCGCCTCTCATGGCTCCTTTATGGGGAGCAGGCAGGCAGGAGCATCACCCCCCACAGTAACTCCTCAGGTTTTCCCACCTGCTTCTTTGCCAAGGCTCCTCCCCACCTGGATAATGTATCCCTGGATGAGCTGACACCTTCCTCTGACCACAGAGCCACAGCACAGGGAAAGATCCAGCAACCCACAGTTCCTTTCCTTTTCAGTCCTTCTTACTTATCAGCCAGCCAAAGGTAGAGTGTGTTGGTAGAATGTGCACTAATCAAGTGAAGTAAAATCAATTGAGTTCGTTTGTGCAGTGTTTCCACTGCTCAGGTAAGAATGAAATACACGTGTATGCCTAAACTTCAGAATACAAATTCCATGATTTTGATGACGCTGCATACTAGTGCAATGCCTTTATATGTGCATTTTAAAACTGGCATTGCACAGTCTATAGATGAATGGTAAAATTCATGCTAATTGTTTAAATTTTTGATTTTTCTTTACTTAGAATGACATTATATAGCAAATTAAAAAACATCATGGCAAGTTGAGAGAACACATAGGAAAGGAAAAAGCTTTATATATATTTAGGGTTTTTTTTCTTTGAAGATTTGATTTATTTATTTGAAATAGAGCACGAGAAGGAGAAGAGATAGGAGGAGGGGAAGAGGGGCAGGGGAGGGGCAGAGGGGCAGGGAAGGGGCAGAGGGAGAGGGAGAAGCATACTCTCCATCAGTCAGACTCTGTGGGGAACTCGATCCCAGGACCCTGGGATCATGACCTGAGCTGAAAGCAGACACTCAACTGACCAAGCCACCCAGGCGCCCCATATTGAGTTTTATGTTTGAGTGCCTTGAGTGCATTCCCTTGCTCTCTGGACAAGGGGCTCTGTATCTGCATTTTGTGAGGGTCCTGCAATGTAACGGTCCTGGGTGGAAGATGCCTTACGTCCACCTTAGGGTGTGGACCTGTAGGATGGGACCTGGGACCGCCCACCCCGGGGCACTCCCTCTCTGGTGCGGGCAACGTCGCAGGTCGGGCCCTCAATTCCCGGAGCCCAGGACTGCAGGTTGGAATGCATGTGCCTCCTTCTGTACAACATGCTTCCCAGCTGGTGAGGACCTGAGGCCTCCCTGGGTCCTGCTCTCTCCTGGTGTGTCACAGTCCAGGGTTTGGGGCAGTGAAGGCATTTGGGGGAGGCCAGCCCCCTCAGGCCTGAAGGTGATGCCGTCTGTGGCCTTGGAGGGCATCTTCACTGACCACCAAGCTTCCCTCCAGCCTGGCAAGCCCCATGGGTTCCCAGTTGCCTCCCCTTGAGATGGGGCTCCCCAAGGACAGGGCCTATAGATGGGCCTCAGAAGTAGGCTGTGAAGAAGCTGGAGATGGGTTTCTGTCCCCAGCTGGGTGAGGGAGAGGGGCTGGGTTCTACCTACTTGGCTTGCTTTTGAGGGACAGAGAAGGGAGGAATGAGAACCCCTTGGTAGGGATCTGCCAGCAAGCTGCTGCCCGTAGCAGGCCCTCACACCTGGGGCAGAGGGGATGGTGGTGGGAGCGTAGCTAGTGAGAAGAAAGAGACCCCTCTGACTGGGTCCTTGAGGAAGGCAGGGGAGGAGTGGGGATCCCAGTGTGGTTAAGACTCTTTCGGTGTGAACCTTCTCTGGCTGATCTGCAGAACGCGTTTAGTGCACTTCGAGGTTGCCATTCACAGAAGTCCACCGGTGGAGGAGGAAGAGGCTGTTGAACAGGTGGGGCCTCCTTCCTCTGCCACTAGGATGCCCTCCATCCCCCTTCCTGCCCCAGGTCTTCCTTCTTTCTTCTCTACCCTGCTTCGCCCTTCCTCTCGCTGTTGTCTAGCACACCAGGCTCACGCTCACTTCAGGGTCTTTGTACATGCTTTTCATTCTGTCTGCAACCTTGGTCTCCCAGGTACTCGATGACCAACTTGATTGTTTCTTGGGTCTTTGCATAAATGTCACCTCCTCCAGGATGGTGTGCCCCCCCTGCCCAGCTGACCTGTCTCTGGCCATTTCACGGTTTGGTTTTTCCTCACGGTACTTGAGAAATGGTGATTCTTTTTTTTAAAGGTTTTATTTATTTATTTGACAGAGAGAGAGAGAGACAGCCAGTGAGAGAGGGAACACAAGCAGGGGGAGTGGGAGAGGGAGAAGCAGGCTCCCAGCAGAGCAGGGAGCCCGATGTGGGGCTCGATCCCAGCACCCTGGGATCACACCCTGAGCCAAAGGCAGATGCTTAACGACTGAGCCACCCAGGCGCCCCAGAGAGATGGTGATTTTGTTTACTTGTTTGTTCAGTGTCTTTCTCCCCTCCCGGAAGGCTGCGAGCCTTAAGCCTTCACCTTGACCATCTGGCTCCCCATCGTCAGTGAGTGGCAGCACATAGTATGTGTACGACACAGACAGAGTCCTGCTTTGATGGAGTTCCCAGTTTAATGAGTGAGGTGGGATTGAACAAGCAAACAAAGGTTTGCTACATATTTTTTGTTTTTTTAATTGTGGTGAGATACAACATAACATAAAATTTGCCATGTTAGGGGGCCTGGGTGGCTCAGTCGGTTAAGCATCTGCCTTTGGCTCAGGTCATGATCCCAGGGTCCTGGGATCGAGCCAGCCCTGCATCAAGCTCCCAGCTCAGTGGGGAGCCTTCCTCTCCAGCTCCCTCTGCTGCTCCCCCTGCTTGTGCACATTCTCCCTCGCTCTCTCAAGAAAATAAATAAAATCTTAAAAAAAATTTGTCTTAACAAGTATTTTTTTATCTTAACTGGTTTTCAGTGTGTAGTTCAGCTGTATTAAGTACATTCACATTGTTATGCAAACATCATTGCCATCCACCCCCAGAACTTTTCATTTTGCAAAATTGAAACTCTGTCCCCCTTAAACAATAACTCCCCATTCCTTCCACTCCTTCCCCAGCCCCTGGCAACCACCATTCTACTTTTTGTCTCTATGAGTTTGACTATTCTATTTTTTAAAAAAATCTTTTATTTTTTGGCTCAGTCAGTTGGGCATCTGCCTTTGGCTCAGATCATGATCCTGGAGTCCTGGAATCGAGTCCCACATCGGGCTCCCTGATCAGCAGGAAGTCTGTTTCTCCCTCTATTCCTCACCCTGCTCATGCTCTCTCTCAAATAAATAAATAAAATCTTAAAAAAAAAACATTTTATTTTTAAATACTCTCTATATACAATGTGGGGCTGGAACCCACAACCCTGAGATCAAGTGTCCCATGCTCCACCGACTGAGCCAGCCAGGCACCCCAAATTTGACTATTCTAGATAGTTCATATAAGTGGAATTATACAGTATTTATATTTTGTGACTGGCTTATTTCACTTAGCATAATGTCTTCAAGGTTCATCCCTGTTGTAGCCTGTATGAGAATTCCCTTCCTTTTTAAGACTGAATAATATATGCATTTTCTGTATGTGCCCCATTTCCTTTATCCATTCATCCATCGATGGACACTCGGGTTGCTTCCACCTCTTGGCTATGGCGAATAATGCTGCTATGAACGTGGGCGTACAAAAATCTCTTCGAGACCTTGCTTTCAATTCTTTTGTGTCTATACCCAGAAGTGGGTATTGTTGGATTGCATGGTAATTTTATTTTTAGCTTTTTGAGGAACCGCCATACTGTTTTCTCAGCAGCTGCACACTCTTACATTCCTACCAATGGTGCACGAGGGTCCCATTTTTTCCGCATCCTTGCCAACACTTGTTCTTCTCTTTTTTTTAATAGTAGTCACACCCGAATGGTGGTGAGGTGGTATCTGTGGTTTTGATCTGCGTTTCTCTAATGATCAGGATACACATTTTGAAGTAAACATGTTTTGAGAGATGAAGGGAGCCTCTTAACTCTGGCGGTCTGGAAGAAGGTGGTATTTAAATTAAGAAGGGAAGGAGGCATCCAGAGGAGGGTCTGGAGGAAGAACATTTCAGGGAGAGGGAACTGTCTGTGCAGACGACCTGAAGTGTGAGTGGGTGCTGCGTATTTTTACTGGAGAAATAGGGAATAAAAAATGGGTTGAGGGCATGGTGGTGGGAGATGTGGTCTGAGGGGGTGGGAAGGGCTTCAGGCCATGGAGAGGAGTTTATATTTGCAATTTATCGTATGGGCCGTTCGTTTCCTCAAGTCATGGGGGAGAAGGGGAGACACAGGGGCCGGAGGGATGGATGGACGGGAAAATTGGCTGATTGGGCGGTGATGTTGCCGTGTGCCTCCGGGGACAGTGTGCGTACACGGGTGCGCGGTGCTTGTCGCTGTGTGCACATGTGTGCACATGGAGGCCTGACGTATGTGGGTGCGTGTACGTGTGTGTGTGGACACCCCCAGAAGCTTCGGATCATTAGGTGGTCTGTCTCAAGAATGTGCTGCGTCCCCTTCCCTCCTGCCCACAATGGCCGTCCCAGCCAGCGGGGCTCAGTGAGGCTTCCCAGGCTCCTACTGTCGGCCTGGAACCAGCAAGAAGGATGTGGAGCCATACCTAGGGGTTGAGGCTAGTCTCTGAGAATGGCTACCAGTCTTTGACATTTTGAAGGGGAGGGCCTGGCTGCCGGAGACCTTGGCGAGGCAGCAAGGGGCACGCGGGCCAAGGCCGGGGCAAGCCAGGCCGGCTGCTGCAGTACCGAGGAGGGCCGCACGGGGGCAGCCGAGGACGCCGAGCCGAGGTGAGGCGGGCGGGTAAAGGTTGTGGGAGGAAGGGTAGGGTGGGCAGAGGGGCGGGGCTCTGCGGTTTGTTTCCAGGTGGCCGGGTGTGAGTGGATAAAATGAAGCCAGGAGCTCATCAAAGGCGTTGCAGTTTATCCTCAGGGGCCCAGAGAAGTGGAGTCACTTGCCCAGAGTCTCTCAGCACAGGAATTCAGATCAAGCCTGCCTGACCGCTCTGTCCGGGCTCTAACCAGTGCCCCACCCTGAATGAGTTCATCCGCAGGTGCGGTGTCGGTTTGTTCACCTGTCTCCTGGCCTCACCTGGCCCTCACCACTCCCTGCCTCATCAGAGCACCCTCCCGCTTTGGGCAGGGTCATGCAGGCTGGGGAGGGGGGCTGGGGCTTGAGACCCGACCCTGAGGCCCCTGGGGAGGAGGGGTTCAGGGGCTCTAGGGTGAGCTCAGAGGTATGCCCCCATCACCCAGGTAACAATGGCAGAGTAACATCGGGTTTCTTCCTGACCTTCCCCCTATGCTTTGAGCTGGGGACAAAGTTTAGAAAACCTGGCTGAACCCCTGGCCTGCCTCTGGAGCCCCTGCCACCTTTGCTGAATCTCCTCTGAGCACTAGACCAAAGAAATCCCAAGGACTGTAAGCTGGGATACAACCGGAGTCCACCTCAAAAAAATACACCAACCAGGGGCATCTGGGTGGCTCAGTCAGTTAAGTGTCCGACTCCTGATCTCGGCTCAGGTCATGATCTCAAGGTCAAGATATTGAGCCCCACCTTGGGCTCTGTGCTCTGCTTGGGGCTCTCTCTCTCCCTCTGCCAACCCCCTAATCGCATGCGTGCACTCTCTTGCAATCTCTCTCTCCAAAAAAAAAAATACACCAACCCCCACTCTCCTTCTTTCATGTAAGTGTGTGACTAGCAGTTTGGCCATCCCTGGAGAAAAAAACATGGATGGTTCCCCTGAGACCATTGAACTGAGGGGCAGACTGAGGCCCAGAGAGGGGCAAGGAGTCAACCAGGATCATGTAACAAGGCAACGACTAAGGCCCTATTCATTTTTATCCAGAAAGGACTAAAGGACTCCAGACAAGGGAGTCAGTAAAATATATACCCACAGGTTGGAGATTGAGGGGCCAGAAGGACAGTGACCTGGCCTTCTCCTCCAGAAAATCAGCCCTGACCTCCTCCTGTGCCACCAATATGAGAAATAGCCTCCAGGTTCCCTTGACACTTTGTTTTGCTAGGGTGGCTGACAAGCTTGTCTGAATTGCTTTAAGGGACCTCGGAGACCTTCAGGCCGTTCTCTTGGTCAGCCTAGAAATCCCCTCGCTAGCCCTCCTAGCAGACAGCTGCCCATCTTGCTTGCATGCCTCATACGACAGGGAGCTCACTGCCTTAAAAGGCAGCCTGTTCCATTGCAGGACAGTTCCTTTCAATGAGAACTGGCCTGGGGCATCTGAGTGGCTCAGTTGGTTAAGCATCTGCCTTTGGCTCAGGTCATGATCCCAGGGCTCGAGTCATGACCCCAGGGTCCGAGTCATGACCCCAGGGTCCTGGGACTGAGCCCTGCATTGGGTGCTCTGCTCAGGGGGGAGCCTGCTTCTCCTTCTCCCTCTGCTGCTCCCCCTGCTTGTGCTCACTTGCGCTCTCCCTCTGTCAAATAAATAAATAAAATCTTAAAAAAAATAAAATAATCAATGAGAACTGGCCTTGTGCCGTCCAGCTGTTGGAACTAGCTACCCCGCGGGAGCACAGAGCATGTGGCTCTGCTGCTGTAAGCTCCTGCTGGCCGAGGAGAGGTCTCTACCCTCCCAGCCCCTCGCTGGCCTTCTCTCCAGCTTAAATGGGCCCAGCCCCCCATACACACCTTTTCCAGGTCTGCGTCCCCTGAGCAACTCTCCCCTGGGTATACTCCGGGTGGGTATTCTGTGGTGACTGTTTTTTCGTCAGTACAGAAGAGAACATGTGTTTGTTACAGGGCAATTAGAAAATATACACAAGGAAAAATTGCTCTCAATCCCACCACCCAAAGGCAGCCCCTTTGAGCTCCTCGGAGACTTTCCTTCCAGACTGCTGCCAGTGTGTGCTAATAAAGTGGGAGGCAAAAGCTGGTGGGAGAGGGGCCCTTTAGGGGAGGAAGGTAGTTTCTGTTTAACTTAACACCTTCCAGAGTCATTTGGTTGTGAAGACAGGTTTTCTCTGGAAGACTAAGGGAAGAGACAAAGAGAATGAAATCATTCTGATAATAAAGAAGAATTTCGAGTTTCTGAGGGCCATGCTAGAGGGGTGGGGAAAGTTTCCTGGAGGACTGCCCTCCGCACAAGTTCCCAACAGCCATTTGCTTTCCCCTTCAGTCACCTTCCTCCTCCCAGATCCTGGGGCAGGTGTCATGGGAGCAAGGCGAGCCCAGGTTCCAGTTGGCAGCTGCCCCCTTCAGAATAGGGGAGTAAAGTCTGCAGTCCTGAACCCCCAGAGAAGGCCCCCGCAAGATCCAGCTACACCACGAACTCTCCCCTTACTCCTGTCTCAAGCGGTAGCATTAGAGGAGTGAAGGAATAAGGGGGTGTATCCCCAGAGAACCACAAGGCGAAATGCGACAGTGTGTGGGGAGGTGAGGGGCAGATGGGAAATGGAGATTTCCATGGAAATAGGAGAGCAGAGCCTGCTGTGATAAGGAGAAACTAGAGCCCCCAAGACCTCCAGGGATTCGGATGGGGTGGTGCATTGAGTACCCTATGTCCCTGGATGGGGCCTCTAGTGAAGGACAGGGTAACCCCAGAGTTCTGCATTTCCTTTCAACTATATCTGTAGAGACAATGTCTTCCCATTTTGGCAAATCTGTGTGATGGACCATTTTAACTGCTGCATAATACTCCAGGGCGTAAAGACACCATGATTTCTCCAACCAATGCCCTATTTTAGGACATAGAAGTTGTTTACAACTTTTTGCCATTGTAATCGATTTTGTAGTGAGCATCCTTATAGCTACATCTTTGCCCACATCTTTCTTTTCTTAAAGATTTTATTTATTTACTAGAGAGAGAGCAAGATCACATGCATGCATGAGTGGGGGGGGGCAAAGGGAGAGGGAGAAGCAGGCCCCACACTGAGCAGGGAGTCTGACATGTGGGATTTGATCCCAGGACCCCGGGATCATGACCTGAGCCGAAGGCAGACACTTAACCGAATGAACCCCCCTGGCACCCAGTAGTTTGTTCCTTTCTATTGTCGAGTAGAATTCTATTGTACAGTTGTTAATCTGTTTGCCTCTGAATGGACCCCCGGCCGGTTTCAGTTTGGGGCCATTGTAAATAAAGCTGCTAGGAACATTCCTGTACAAGTCTTTGTGTGAACATATGTTTTCATTTCTCTTGAAATAGAAGTGGAATTGCTGGGTCCTAGGGTAGTTGTATGTTTAGTTTTATAAGAAACTTCAACTTTTCTACAAAATGGTTGGACACGCCCCCCGACAAAGGGTGATCTCCACCACTGCGTTCGAAGCTCATAACACGATGGGGTTGTCACCTCCTTGGTTTTGGGTGTTGTATCTCAGTGCATACCACTGCAGGTCATAATAACAGGGGTGGCTGCAGATGCCCTGGAAATCACTTGACACCTTGGGCTATTTCTCATGGACAGATGAGCGGATGGATGCCCAGCCAAGTCTTCTTGACCCTGAAACTGTACGCTTGCTTTGTTGGAATCTGAATGTCAGCTTTTCCATTTGTCCTCATTAAATTCCATCTTGTTAGTTTTGACTTAACCCTCCAGCCTGGCCCGATAAGGATGAGAGTAGCAAACCCGCCTACACTCACCGCACGCCGGGCACTGAGCTCCCTCACTCAGACTTCAGAACAACCCTACCAGGGAGCTGCAATTAGCCCCATTTTCGAAGTGAGGAAATGGAAGCATGGAGAAGTTCAGTGACTTTCCCAAGTTGACTGAGTCTTAAATGAGCTAGGATTAGAACCCAGAGAGTCCGGATCCAGACCCTGTGATCTTAACCACTCACTCTGTGGCCCCTCTCTGCCTTCTTGGGTCATCTCCCTCCATCTTCCAGTTTCTGCAAACACGGCAAGCATGCCTCTAGGTCTTCATTCAAGTTATTGGTTAGAAAAACAAACAAAAACGAAAAACCTATGGACAAGGTAAGTCCAGGGCCAAGGACAGAGCTTAGTGGCATGCTTCTAAAGATCTCCTTTTGTGCTTGCCCTCTTTTATTTCCCCATGATCTCTGATGGTGATGACTCTACCAGCTGCAAAGCCACAGAACTTGGACCCAGCTGTGGCTTTCCACCATGGTTTCAGGCCAGCATCCGCCAGATAGCCTCCGGAATCCCCACACAGCCAGCATTTCAAGTCAGTCCCCAGATGCTTGCCCAGGGGCCCAGAGAACAAAGGGAACAAAGGTGGGGCTGGGACAGCACTTGTTTGAGTCCATGTGGGCACCCAGTGGCCCTTTGCAGCTCCCAGGTCTTGGCCCAGTGTCTAGCATAGGCTTGGTGCTTAACAAATTCTTTTTGATTCTTTTTTTGAAGGCCACCTTATTTTTTATTGTGGTAAAATATACATAACATAAAAGGTAACATTTTAACCATTTTTAAGTGTGCAATTCGGTGGCATTATGTGTGTTAAAAATGTGCAGCCATCACCACTGTTTCCAGAACGTTTTCATCACCCCAACAAAAACTCTGTAACCCCTAGATAATAACTCTCCATTCTCTCTCCCCCAGCTCCTGGTAACCTCTGTTTTACTTCCTGTTTCTATGAATTTGCCTATTCTAGACATTTCTTATAAGTGGAAACATACACTATTTGTCCTTTGGTGTCTGGCTTCTTTCACTTCACATAATGTTTTCAATGTTCATCTTTGTCTTAGCATGTGTCAGGATTTCCTTCCCTTTTTTTTTTTTTTAAAAGATTTTATTTACTTATTTGACAGAGAGAGACAGCCAGTGAGAGAGGGAACACAAGCAGGGGGAGTGGGAGAGGAAGAAGCAGGCTCATAGCAGAGGAGCCTGATGTGGGGCTCGATCCCAGAACGCCGGGATCACGCCCTGAGCCAAAGGCAGACGCTTAACCGCTGTGCCACCCAGGCGCCCCTCCTTCCTTTTTTTTTAAAAAAAGATTTTATTTATTTGACAGAGAGCGAGTGAGCACAAGCAGGAGGAGCTGCAGAGGGGGAGGGAGAAGCAGGCTGCCCACTGAGGAGGGAGCCTGATCCAGGGCTCCATCCCAGGACTCTGGGATCACGACCTGAGCCCAAGGCAGGATCTTATCTGACTGAGCCACCCAGGCGCCCCGGAATTTCCTTCCTTTTTAAGGCTGGATAATATCCCCTTGTGTTAGCCACATTTGTTGACCCATTCATCTGTCAGTGGACACTTAAGTTGTTTCCACGTTTTGGCTGCTGTGAATAAGGCTGCTATGAAGCTTGTTAATTGTTCTTTCATAGTGTCTTTCCAATCAGGTTGCCCCCAACCCTTCCCATTCAGGCAGCTCTTGTAGAAGCCCCCATGACTTCCACATTGCTAAATCCAATGGTCATCTTTCAGTCCTCCCCCCACTCCATCCATCAGGACCATTTGACCTGGCCCCTCTGCCTTCGGCTTACAGGATCCCACATTCTCCTGCTTTCCCTCCATCTCCAGAAGCTTCCTTTCAGTCTTCCTTCTTGCTTCTCCCCTTTCTCCTCCCTGACCTTTGAATGTGGGAGGCTCTTAGGGCTCCATTCTTGGCTCTCTGACACAAGTGCCCCGCTCTTGGGTGGCCTCATTACTCCTCCCGAATGTTCACCTAGCCCAGACCTTTGTCACATCTCTACCTGCCTACCTGACATCTCCACTTAGGTGACCAACTGAGACCTCAAACTCCACCTGTCCAAAACTGAGCGCTTGCTTTTCCTTCTGGGACAGTCTTCCCACTTTCACACCTGAGCTCCTGGTAATGTTCTCTTTCCCATTGTTCAGGCCTTCGAATTTTGCTTCACTCTTGACTTCTCTTTCTCTTAGACCCCACACCCAATCCCTCAACTCATCTTATTGGGTTTACCTTCAAAATACATCTAGAATCTGCTTACTTCTCCCCAGCTCCACGGCTCCCACCCCGGTCCTGGAATTTGGTAGTAACCTCCTAACCGGTCTCTAGGCTCAGCCCTGACCCCTCCAGTCTATCACCAATACAGAGGCCAAAGGGACCCCTTAAAAATACAAGTCCGATCAGATCAGATCTTGGCCCCAGATTTTGGGTGGCTCCTCCTGTCACTAAGAGTCCAAGCCATAGCCCTTACATGGCCGACAAGGCTCTGCATCCTTGGGTCCCCACTATCTCTGTGCCTCCTTTCCTGCTTTCTCGGCTTGTTCCCTTTGCTCCTTGCTGTTCCAAGAACATGTCAGGTGCACTCCCAGTTCAGATCATTTGTGCTGGCTATTCTTGGTCCTTGGAAATCCACCCCCCATACCTACATGCAAATCCCTTTACCCCTTTCTTGTCTTTGCTCAAATTCACCTTCTCAAAGCCTTCCGGTAGCTGTAGTGTTCTATTTGAAGTTGCAATAGCTGTCACCCTGTCCGCCCTCCTTATCCCCTTTATGCTGTCCTATTTCCCCCTGTAGTACTTGTCACTGTCTCTTTTACTTATTTTACTTATTTCTTGTGTTTATTGTTTTTTTTCTACTCTTACCCCCACTAGAAATGATCCCGGAGGTCATGGATTTCCCTCTCTTTTGTTTACTGATATGATTCACTTAGAATGGTGCTCGGTACATGTAGGACCTCAACAAAAATTGGTCGAAAGGATGAATGAAGAAAGTGTGATAATTTGGGAAGGGGTCTGCAATCTAAAAAGGCGTTGGAGCCAAGAAAGGGTGGGCTTCTGGCGTGGCTGGGTGTCATGGACATTAGTGCTGTTCGCTGTCCTCCTGCTCCTGGCAACTCTCCCCTTGTTTGCCTTTGGGATTATCTGCTCCCCCCACCAGTCCACATGGATCTCCTGGGCTGACTCCACTCCTCACTCCCAGGGGGGCAGGGACTCGGCAGGTCACACTGATTGGTTCAGGGCTAGGACATATTTCACTGGCTGGGTCAATGAGACTGAATTTTGAGACCTTTGTTTATATTATCGGGATAGGGAAGGCTTCTTTCCTCAAAGGTAGACATAACCTCAGAGCTGCCTTACCCATGTTTTTACTTTGTCGGAAGAGCCGCCTGGAAATGGAGTCAACATAGAGGAATACTGGGCTACCGTCTTGGAGAAGGACGTCTGGGAGCCTAGATTCAGTACTACCTGCTCCGCTCCCGGACTTCTCATTTCCTTGAGCCTCTTTCCATGGAAGCTGGTTTGTGGCCCTTGCAAGCACCTGCACTGTACTTGCCTCAGCTCATGAACGGGGAGGTGAGGAAGGGGCTGAGGAGGGCCTGCAGCATGTGTGGGTCAGTGATAGTCTCAAGTGAGGGGGGTTGGGCATTCAGTTATTAGTGCTGAAAGGAGGGAACAAAGGATCAGATTTGCCTCGGCCCTGCACTCTGTGGGGGGAGGGGGGCATGGGCCCTACTGGGGTAAATCAGACTGAGGGATCCTGCTGGGCCAGCTGCACTCTAGGTGAGGCGGATTGTGCCCGAGGGTGGGTGGGAAGTAGGAAGGGGGAGATCTTCCCCATAGAGCTCACTCCTGCTCTGCCGTTTCCCTCCCGCCCCAGTGCACGCGGAAGCTAAAGTGCGCACAACGGCTTTGCCACTTACTAGAGGTGTGTCCTTCTAGCTTCAGGGATCTCACAGGTAAGATGGAATGAATGTTGTCCACCTCATCGGGTTTCTGTGTGGATGAAATGAGATAATGTGTGAAATGAGATAATGCCAAGAACTCAGTATGAACCTGGCTCATGGAACACTCTTAATAAAAATCAGCAGCTATGATTATTATCGGAGGTCTTTGCTGGCCAGTGATTGTGCCTGGCGGGGCAGGTGCAGTTCTCGTAGCCACCAGCAGGTAGCGCTCTAAACCCAAAATAGCTTATTCTTGGGAAGACTGCTTTAAGCAGGGCTCCGGAAGGGGTTGGGCGGGGCGGCCTGTTGGATCTCGGCCCGTTACACTCCTGCCTTCCCGGCTGCGGTGGGGAGAGGTAGCTGCCTTCCCCTCAGTTCCAAAGAGGAGCGGGCCTGGGTCTCCATGGGATAGTCAGTGGAGCCTCAGTTTTCCATCCGTATTTTGGAAGAGCGTGGCCTTCGGAGACAGCCTGGGTCAAGTTGAGAAAATACTCAGGTTGGACCAGGTAAAAGACTGCCAGAAGGAGCGAGCATCCCAGCACGGAGGCTGGTCAGACAGGGCCTGCGGCTGGACCTCGGGGCACGGCTGGGCCTGGTGCTGAGGCAGGGGGATGACCCATATGACCTCTGGTCTCTTCCTTTCTTAAAGAAAGACTGAGGGGGGGCTGCCCGCGGCGGAGCACCCAGGACGCGGCTTGGCCTGGTGACGCGAGACGCTCTGGTAATTCTGGATGCGGCCAGCAGAGGGAAGCAGAGAGCCACCTGGGCTTCGCACGGCTCCGCTCGCCGCCCCGAGTTCGCCCTCCCGGGAACTTGCCGCTTGAGGCGCCTCGCAGGCCAGGAGTCCGCGTGTTTCGGGTCTCTTCGCTCGTCCTCCTCTCTCCCGCCGGGCTTCCTGAGGGCGGGCGGAGAGGAACGCTGGGTGAGGGGAGCGTCAGCTTCAACCCGAACTTTGTGCGTCCTCTAGCAGAGCTGCGCCTTCCCTGGGCCTCAGTAACCAGGCTGGGATCCGCGGGCCGCTCCAATGCTAGGTGCCCCCACTTCCTGGGATGGGGTGGTGCGCGCTCCCCAAGGATAAGGATTTCGGCGGCAGACGGGGATCCTCTTTCTAACCCCCGTAACCCAGGCCTGGAGGGTCAGCGGGACCTCCGGAAGCAGGACAGTGCTCACCTCATAGCACCCTAGCCAGTTCCCAGCATCCTCCTGGACAGGCTCCCAGAGGCCCACAAAGGCCTTCAGACAAAGTTCTGGGCCAGCTTTGCCTGTGCCCTGGGCCCGCAGCCGGCTGGCTCTAGGTACTCCAAGTCCCTGGCACTGCTTATGGGGTTTTGTCCACTAGCCCTGGACCAGTGCTGGCAGGGCTCTGTTTGCTGGGGGTTGGGGGTGGGACAGGCAACTCTCTCCCTCTCCTTTCCTTCCTGCCCCTGGCCTTGCTGTCCTCCCAGAGTCCTTCCCACATCTCAGGCCCGCTCAGTTGTGTGGCCTTTCCCCCACGTGTCCTTCTCTTGGCCGCAAGCCGAAATCTTTGCCATCCTCAGGTCCTGCTTATATTCTCCCACTCATTTCTTCATTCATCCGTGTATTCAGCAAGTATTGAGCTCCTACAATGCTCCGGGCCCTTGCTAGGTGCTGGGGATCCAGCAATAACAAGACCCAGTTCCTGTCCTCTTTGGAGTTCACAGTCCAGGGAGGTAGTAGGTAGGAAACTAGTAAACTCATACTTAAAATTTGATATCATTTTCTGATAACTGGGGTGAAGCAGAGAAGTTGGCTGTTCCTGGAAGCTCTGCCGGCAGGGATGTTTCCTCTGGAAAATCATCCCATAGGCTGTGAGCTGTGGAGGGAGGGGCTTTGTCTGGGTCCTGCCCACCCTCCTCCCATGGCCAAGCACAGGGCATGCAGTAGTTGCTCAGTAAATGTTTGTTGAACAAATGGATGAACCATCATCCTCATGGCCACAGGACGGCCAGTGAGAATGGCTTTTCCTTCCCACATGCCCTCTCAGCTAACATAGGAGTCATAGGTAATGCGGGGGATTATACAGAGAAGACCCCGAGGTTCCAAGGATTCTATCCTGAGCCTCTGTGGCTTCCTGCCTAGCGCCTCACCGCATAGCTTCCCTACCTTGGGCTCTGTCAGAGTCCTATGGCTCATGCATGGATTTGTCCATGACCTCTCATCCATCTATTCTTTGGCTTTATCACCCTTCGGGTGCCTACTGTATGCTGGCCCTGGGCTCTGGAGGAAGTGGGGACCCAGAGAAGAGTGGGAAGAGTCCTTGCCCTCATGGGCTATCCAGTCCAGACAGTAATGGCACAGCGTGATGTGTGCTGTGATGGGGCAAGATGATGGTCTGTGTGAGCCCGGGGTGTGTGTGCCTAGTCGGGGACCTGTCCTCAGGGAGGCCTCCTCTGGCTACCTGGCTGAAGGCGCTCCCACCTAGCTATTTCTAGCTAGGGGATGTCACATCCCCATTTTTTTTCCAGAGTACATTTTAGTATCTGTAGTTATTTTCTTCCTTTGTCTGCTGGTGTGTTCATTATCTGAGCACTTACTGAGTACCTGAAATGTGCCAGGCAATGTTCTGGGCCCTGGGCGTACAGAAGTGAACAAATTTCCAGCTCTCCTGGATCTTATGGTCTAGTGATGGTAGTGGTGGTAGGAAGACAGACAATAACCAGAATAAGCAAGTAGGCATGTAGTATATAAATATGACTTCTGGAGGAAAAGCAAGCCGGCCAAGGGGAGGCTGGTAGTATTTTAGGCAGAGAGCTGAAGGGGGTGAGGGCTAAGCCCTGCAGCCACCTGGGGGAGGAGTTTCAGGCAGAGGCATAGCCAGTGCAAAGGCCCTGAGGTGGGAATGTGCCTGATGTGTTAGAGGATCAGTGAGGAGGCCCCCGTGTCTGGAGAGGAGTGAGGTCAGACAGGTGGCAGGGCCCAGATCATGTAGGAACTTGTAACCATTGTAAGGCTTTGCTTTAACTCTTAGTGACATGAGAGCCATTCGAAGATTTTGAGCAGAGGAGTGACACAATCTGGCTGACATTGAACAGGATCCCTCTGGCTGCTGTGTTGGTAATGTTGGTAGCAGGGCTGTGTGCATCAGGGGGACCAGTGAGGAGGCGATGGTAACAATCCAGGTGAGAGGTTGCAGCCAGGTGGTAGCAGTGGAGCTGATGAGCAGTGGCCAATTGGAGACGCGTTTTGAAAGTAGATCCCGCAGGGTGTGCTGAGGGATTGCATGTGGGGTGTGAGAGGAAGGACAGCTCCTGCCTTTCAGCCTGAGCTGATGGAAGGAGGGTGGTGGCATCTACTGCGGCGACGAAGAGGTCACTTCTGGTTGAGGTGAGTCAGAGCTGCTCTTTGCATATCCTCGTGGAGAAGTCAGGTCAGCTGTTGGGTCTGAGGGTCTGACCTGAGAGGGAAGAGGTTTGGGCTGGAGAACCACACAGAAGGATCCTTGTTTAGGTGGGCTTTGAGGCCAGGTGGGATCACCACGGGAGAGGGAGCTGGAAAAGAAGACAGAGGGCCGACACCTGGGGCCTTTGGTACTTGTTGGTCAGGGAGTGGAGGGAGAATCAGCAAAGGAGGGTGGAAAGGTTCAGCCAGGGATATAGGAGGGCAGTGGGAGTCCTGCAAGTCAGCGGGAGGAACTGTTTCAAGGAGGAAGAGTGATCAAGTGTGGCAGATGCCGCCAGTAAGTTGAGGTGTGAGAATTGACTTTGGATTTGACATTACAGTGGTCACTAGGGACTAGGCCCCAGTCTATCTAGGTCCCTTTGTACAAATAGGAGAAAGCGGCGGCTCCTCTAGGTGGACCCAGTGTACAGAGCACGCAGAAGGGAGATACCTTGGTATAAAGGAAACGGTGTCTGTTCCCAGCCCGGTGTGGCCTTGCACCAGGCACAGCATGGTGAGGGGACAGCAAACTGGATTTCAGCTCCTTTTCCACCCCTTGTGCACGTGAAGTGCCTTTGTGCAGTGCCCAACCTGTGCATATGTACTCATTAGCTGTGTTGGTGACCTTGATGAGCAGTGTCAGTGGAATAACTGTGGGTGAAGGGATGCGAGTCAGATAGGAGTGAGTTCAAGAGAGAATGGGAGAGAAATTGGAGAGCACGGACAACTTCTTCAAGGAGCTTTGCTATAATGGGGGACAAGAAATGACACAATAGGGGGCTGGAGGGTTGTGAGGAATTAGCAAGAGAGTGAGTGAAGAGAAGGGATCCTAGGCGGGGGACCAGCATAAGCAAAGTGAGGCTGTTGGAAATGGTGGGCCTGTATAAGTGTGGGTGGGGTCCTAGAACATCACATTTGAAGTGTGAGGTGTCAGGACACTGGACAGGTGGGCTGGGGCCTTTGTCTTGGGGGCAAAGGGGCAAGGTTGGAGCATGGCTGGGCACACAGCGGTGCTCCCTGAGTACTGCAGGATTGGCCTGGGGAGATCCCTACACAGCCTCTCATCCCCTGGCCTCAGTCCACCAGCTGGAAGCTGGGAGCATTGGGTGTTGCAGACGCTGTCTGGGCCAAGACTCCTCTGGATCCATATGCCTTCCTCCAGGTGGTGGGCCTCCAGTCCTGGCCTCCTCTCCTCCCTGGAAGCCCCACTCTGCTCAGGCTGAGGAAGAGGAGGAGGTCCTGCCTGGGTCTGGGGAGGCAGGAGGTCAGGTAGAGGCCTCACCATGGTAGGGGCTGTGCTGGGCTAAGTGGGCTGGGAACTGGGCCCCATGCTCCTGTCCAGCCTCCAGCACCTGCCTTCCTGAGACTCACCTTCGGGTGCACTGGGAAAGGTGGGGGAGGAGGAAAGGGAAGTCACTTGGAGGAAGGGGGAGAAGCTGCTGGTTTTTCTTTTTTCCCTGGGGGGATGCTGAGAAATGTAGTGCATTTTGGCTGCTGGCTGGGGAGATGCCGACCCTGTACTCTTGCAGGAGGCAAAAGTAGCTACACGGAATTGTAATGATAACTCTGTCTCCTGTGTCCAGTGCACACAAAGCACTGTCTCCCACGGAGGCCGTCTGTGGCCTTGTGACAGCCCTTCGAGCCCTTTGCACTTTACACAGTTAAGTGAGATTCAGGGAGGGGATCTAGCTGTGCGAACGCAGGCAGCTGGGTTAGATTAGAAGCCGGGGCTCTGGCCCCGGCCAGCCCATGCCCAGGGCAAGAGGCTCCCAGAGCTGCCAGTGATGGGGAGCAGCCCCAGGCCAGGGACTAGGTCCTGTGTGCCAGATTAAGCGGGGAGACAGCTCTATCTTCCTCCCTGCCTCCATTCTTTCCTTCCGCATGCAGTTACTGCCTTAGGTCTTGAGGGTCCATTGTAACAAGAAAGGCCCTGCCTTCAGGGGGCTCACAGTCCAACTAGGTGGACAGCGAGTAAGTGATCCATACCATCAGTGGGTCTCCCATTACAGGTGCAATCCCCACGGCCTGCTGAGTGCATCGGGTGCCAGGCCTGGGTGGGTGGGCCCTGAGCACTACAGCTCCTTTCATCCCACCCCAGCCCACAAGAGAGGGGCTCTTCCCATCCTTACTGGGTAGTTGAGGAAGTGGAGGCTTAGAAAGGTTGTCCAGCTGTGACTTGAGGTCATGGATCCTGAGCAGGGAGAATGTGGAAGCAAAGCCCTGTCACCTCTCCTTCACCCACGGCTCCTGTTGCTTGTCACCCATCCCTGCCTACAGGTAGCAGAGGGGGGAAGGTTAGAGGGCAGGATGGCAGGACAGCCATGTTCCTTCTTCTTCCAAGAAGATCCTGGGCACTTGCGATACAGTAGCCCCCTTGTTTCTGGGCTCTGTGGAAATCTCCTTGGGTTTGATGGGCAGGAAAGGGGTATGGCCTGAGTGCCCTCTCAACTGCCCAGCTGTGTCCACAGGATCAGACCTCCTGGGACCCTAAGCAAGTGGCCAGTGCTTTGGGGCCTCAGTTTTCTCATCTGTAAAATGGGTTGTAGGATTGTTCTGAGGGTTAAATATAACAGATGGTAGGCATTTACCGTGGACTCTGGCACATGGTGGAAGTACAGTTAACAGAAGTGTCGCCATGGCTGATGAAACCTCATGTGGCCCAGCTTGAAGAAGGAGGAGACTAATCCCAGCTCACACCCCGCATCTCGCATTATTCCATCCTGCACAGCTTAGACACCCCTAACGGGTCAGCAAATCCTCTCCCTTCTCTCACCCTCTGCTCCTAAAAAGAGGCCCTGTAACTCTGTGTGTGTATAGGTAGAAAGAAGGTCAGGGAAAGCTTCTTGGAGGAATGGGCATTTAAGCAGGGATTTGAGGGCTGAGTAGGAGTTCATCGAGCACAGCAGGATCAAGGCCTCACCTGGCAGGGGATGGAACACCTGCAAAGATCTGGAGACGGGAAGGAGCCCAGGCAGTGAACAGCCCCTGGGGCCTGGTGTGGAAGAAAATTGTGGAAAGTGGCTTTCTGTGGTAGGGCTGACTCTACCCTGAGCTCCCCTTTAGTGGAACTGGACCTGTTCACCCTCCCCTGCTCCCCTGAGCTTCTGTCTCCATAGATCCCTACAGGTGGGGGCCATTATTACCTATGTGAGAGGTGGAATCTTGCCCTGCAGGAGCCTCAAGGCTAGGAAGTTCTTCTGGGTGTCTGTTCCTGTCACCCTTCTTCAGAGCTAGGGTCCTGGGTGGGGGGGACGTCTTCAAGGTGGTGACCAGCATGGGGAGAACTGTGGGGCAGGTCCCTTGGGAGATGGTTTTCATAGCCTACAGCATCTGTATCTCTCTGCCTAGGCAGTTTCCCCTGACCTGGCTCTGGGAGTTTGCATTCTTGATTGGATCCACCCTTCCCCTCTCCCTCCCTCAAGGTCTCTCTCCTTTGTCTGATCTTCGGTTCTGAGCCCCCCTTCTCACCCTGTACCCCAGGTCTGTCTATCCCTCTGTCTGTCTCAGTAGGTAGGTATGTATGTAGGTAGGTAGGGTAGGCTCAGTTTACCTATCTCGGAGATGGTCCACCTTGTCACCCATCCAGGTAGGATATCTCTGGGCTTGTGTGGGGAAAGGAAGGCGAAGAGTTAGTGGAGGAACAGACCTTTGGAGCAGGGCAAGAACCTGTTCCCTCCTTCACCTGGAGGAGGGCTAAGCGGAGCCTGAGGGCTCAGGGTCTGAGGCTAAGGGTCCTGCCGCGGGGGTTGGGGGGGCGGTGGCTGGATCTGACCCAGGGTTAGACGGCAGCCGGCCCGGCTGGGGGTGGGGGTGTGGAACATCGCTGCGCTCCCCTCCCCCACTTTCTTAAAGGGCCGGCTCGGGGCTGTGCGGAAAGGGGCTGGCCTCACCCTCCCTGGCCGGGTGGGGGCACACAGTGGGGACCTGGGAGCGGAGGCGTGGCGGGCGGGGCAGCCCGAGTGGCTGCGGTCGCCTCCGGCTCCGCTCCCGCTACCCACCCGCCTGCAGTCCCCCCGCCCTTCCCCGCCCTTCCCGCTCCTCCCTCCCTCCCTCCTTTTCTCCTTCCTTCCCTCCCTCCTGCCGTCCGTCCCCCCATCTCTGCTCAGCTTCTCCACAGCCGAGGCTCTGACACCTGAAGGGACTGAAGCGGGCGCGGGGAGTCCCGACAGGCGGCGGTGGAGTGGGACGGTCAGTCCAGCGGAGGCCTCCGCATGGCCCCGCCGTGAGCGGCTGGACCCAGCGACAGGGACCAGGAGCGGTGAGTGGGGCCGCGGGGCCACCTGGTCCCCATGGCCCTCGTTCCCCGGGACCCCGCCTCTCCCGAAGTCGGGTCGGGGGCCAGGAGGGGACGCTGGGAGGGAACGCATGCTGGAGGGCGCCGCCCTCCGCCCTCCATGCCCGCCGGGGTCTGCTAACAAAGCTGCATTTTGAGATCAATTCCGTGGCGGCTGGAGCATCCGAAGGATACGGTTGTCATGGAGATAGGGCCGTGAGAGGAAGCCCGGGGATGGCCGGGTCTGGGCCAGGGAGTGGGGGCGCCACCAGAGCACCCCAGGCCATCCTGCAGGGCCAGCCAGGGCCAGCCGGCCGGATTGCCTTCTGGGCTCTGCCTCCCTGTCCCCCACCGTTTTGTATAATCTGAGGTACATGTGTGCATTGATGGGATGCCAGTGGCAGCTTGGTGGCAGGGGACCCAGGGTGTTGGGTGGTTGCCGGGGCCTGCTGGCAGCTACCTTTACCACAGAGCAGCTTTGAGGATTTATTTCTGTTTCCAGTTTCCTAACTTTGACAGCCTGGCTTGGCGGCCAGGCCTTCCCAGCTCTGGACTCTGCTGCTAGAACAGGGGCTTGCATGGGGGCGTGGCAGGCAGCGGGCAAAGCTGAGAAGGCACATAATGGCCATGGCAGCCGCAGGGAGGGAGGGGTCCTTAAAGCCTGCTGCTGGGGCTGGGGTGGAGCAGGGAATCCAGATGTGGGGACCACCCTGCCCAGCTGGCCCCCTCCCTAAGAGGAGGTATTCTGACTGTTGCTGTCCCTGGAGGATCTGGGGACTTTCTGAATCAGACCTGGGGACATTGTCTCCACACAGTCCCTGGGGGCCACTGCCCCAGCCTACCCTTTTGTCTTGGGGCCATCTTGGGGGGACCCTGGAAGGGAACTAGGGACAGAAGCACTAGCCACAATGGAAATGGGGCTGAAATTCCTGGCAGGCTCAGGATAAGCCAGGCTGAGCTTGATGGGTGGGTGAATGGGGAGCGGGGAGAGGGCACAGTGTTTGGCCAAGGCAGATGGGCAGCCTAGGTCTAAGGAGAGGCATTTGAACTTTCTTAGTTTCCCTAGCTCCTTCCTCCAGACCCTGGAAGCAAGAGCTACTTAATGGGGTTACTCAGGCAGCTTGAGGGAGAGTGGGTAAGAGGCATTGCGACTATGTCCAAGCCCAACCCCTATCCCTGGGCAAATACAGTCATTCTCCACCCCCTTCCCCAGAAGGCTAGGAGCCCTAACCTTCCAGGGAAGCTACAAGTTCTGTGACCTGGGATCCCTGAATCAGTAAAATGGGCCAGCTGCCCTCCCCTACTCACCTCCTATCTCTGGAGGAGAGAGCTGCCCACCCAAGAACCCCCTTTTCCCATTGAATAGGGAAATAATATTGACAGCACTGAGAGGGAGGGACTCGGGGGGGGGCATTACCTCCCCAAGCCTCTGTATGTGGAGCACTACCACCGGCTAAGTACTCTCCTACAACCACCTTTAGAGGGAGATACTACTAGTATTTCCAGTTTGTGGAGGTGGATACTGAAGCTCAGGGAGAAGTTGCTGGTTCAAACATCATTTAGTAAGTGTCAGAATCAGGATTTGTACCTGGGCAGGACTGTCTGCTGCTTGGACCTCTGTCCCCAGTCTCATTCTCTTCTTCTCGGAGATGCAAGTTAGGAGGGAGGTGACTGTGTGCCTTTCCATCTGGGAGCAAGGGAGTGACCTTGGGGGAAACTGAGGCACTAAGCTAGAGTCTTCTGGAGAGGTGGGATGGAGGCATTCCCATTCAGGACGTTTGCTTGCAGGAAAATGACACTGCCTCCCATGACAGAAGATGTTCTAGACATCCTTTGCCAGATGGTCTTTTCCAGGAAAATCTGTTTTGAGCAGCATCTTATGTCTGGGGCTCCATATTTAGCCTGGCTCCTCACACAGGAGGATACACTCAGACTGTCGCCCCTTGAGGGGTGTTTGGAGGGGAGTGGTGAGCCTGGGTTGGACCTGGCTTCTTGCCACAGCTCAGGCAGAGGTAGGGCAGGGCTGCCTTGCTGGTCTCCCTGGGAGCTGGCTGTTTCCTGCGGAGCCCTCGTCCTTCTAAGTGGGTTTGCTCACAGGTAAGTCTTCCTTGGGATCTCATCGTTTTTAGGTAGTGAGCACACCAGGGCTGTGTCTGCCTGGGCCCGATTGACTCTAGCATCCAGCTGTGGCCTGCTGGGGTGCAGGGCTGCCTCTCTGACTCATGTCCAGGCAAGCAGGGCTTTGAGCTCCCCCCTTTGGAGTGCGTTCCTCCACTCCTTTCCTTCTCCCCTAACTTTTTGTCTTGTCACACCTGGCAGTACAATGAACACCCACGTATATCCCCTTCACCTAGAGACCTAGATTTGCCAATTGTTGACATTTTACCCACATTTGTGTTTCTTTCGCTGAACCTTTTGAAAGTAAGTTGCAGACATCATAACACTTACCCCTGAATAATTCAGCATGAATTTCCTGAGACAAGGACATTTTCCTACATAATGACTATATATTGTCACACTCAAGAAGTTTAACAATGGCACAGTTTAACCTAGTATGTAATCCATATTCAAATTTCTCTCATTGTACCAGTAATAGCCCTTATAGCTGTTTTAAAAACAAGTTTTGTTCAAGGATCACACATTGCATTTAGTTACGTCTCCTTTAATCTGGAACAATCGCCCTGTCTTTTTTTTTTTTTTTTTTAAGTCTTTTATAACATTGTCAATTTTAAAGAGCCCTGGTCACTCTTCCTGTGGAATGTCCCACATTCTGAGTTTGTCTTGTATCTTGCTCATGAGTAGATCCACCTTAAACATTTCTTGGCAAGAATATCCCATAGGTGTTGTTTGTCTCCTTCTCAGTGCTTCTCCTTGGGAGGCAGATGTCCTCAGCTTGTCCTGTAATAGGTGGTCAGCTAAGTGAGGTCACTTGGCTAAGGAATCCCTTTGTTTCATGCCATTCCTCTCTCTTTCCACTTCCAGAAGCTTCATCCACCTGGTCATCCACGCACCAGGTCAGCAAAACTGATTGAACCCGTACTTCAGACAACATACTGGTGATTCAGTAGACGCTGAGGAGGTCTTCAAGAAACTCCCAACCTCAGGGGTGGTATGGGGGTGAGCCACAACTGGGGGCAGGAAGTAGTGAGGGGAGAGGGGATGGAGGGGGCCAAGACAGGCAGAAAGGGGGTGGGGCCTGGAATATGGGCTGATGAGCTGGCCCTTTCTCCAAAGACACTGGGAGCCACAAAGGGCTTTAAAGAGGAGAGTAATGGGACAGGTGTGTGTGAGGAGGATGGAGGGGGATTGGCAGGGCCAGTGTGGTGGACAAGGACCTGTCAACTGCTGTGATGTGGCCCAGTACGCGAGGCTGGGCACCGGATTCAGGGCTGCCGCGTATGGCACGGTGGGAGTGGAGTCGATGGGGGTGGTGACCCTGCTGGGACCAGGGTGTGGGAGGTGGAGAGCAGGAGAAGGGGAGATGGAGGAGGCAGAACGGATAGGCCCTGGCGTCTGACTAGAGTGGGGGAGAACTGTCTTGGACGGCCTCGGAAGGGCGATGGGGGATGCAGTTCTGAGCGTGTGGACCAGTTACCTTCCACGTTACCTGCCAGGTTAGAGGAACAGTGTGTGGGAAGCCTGTTTCTCAGGTGTTGGTGGCCACCTGTGGCCTCTCCAAACCTCATTTTGGGACCAGCGCAGAGGGAAGGCCACTCATGACTCACAGCAGGGAACGGGTGGTGGGCTGTCAGGCACCAGCAGGGGAAGGAGTTTGATCACGGGCCAAGGGCCACTATAAAGGTCAGGATAATCTCTCTTATGCAGACCCCCAACTCCCTTACCTCATTTGCTTCTTCATACTTTCTTGGCAAAACCCCAGCCCTGGTTAAATCCAACGCCCAGCCCGCTCTGCATCGGCACCTGTGCGGCAAGACAGGGCTAAGAAAACCACTACCCTGACTAGTCTCACTTGAAGTTCCAAACTGTGAACTTCAGGCGAGTCCTTAGTGATGTCCTGCACTCCCACCATGGGTCCTGAGTCCATCTCCTCTCCCCCTACCTGCTGACTATGTCACACTTTGTCTTCTACCTCAATCCTTGCCCCTCTTTCCCCATCCTCCATCTCAGCTGATGAAACTGCTTCTTTGAGAAAATAGAAGCAATCAGGACTTTCTCAGACTTGCAGTGCTGCGTTCACCCATCTCCCAGCACTTACACCCATGGCTCTGCCTTCCTCCTGTCGCTGGGGATGAGGCATTCCTGTCCCTGGTTAAGGCTACCCCTCTCCTTCCCCTGTGCTTGCCCCCCCCCCGCCACGTTGTAAGTTCCTCCTGTGCTGGATCATTCCACCAGAAGACACTTGCTCTGCTTTCTCCTGTCCTACAAGGCAGCTCTCTTGTGTTCTCCATCCAGCTGTCGCCGCGTCACTGCTCTCCTTCACAGCAGAACTCCCCAGAAGGGTTGTTGGGACTCATTATCCTCTGGTCCTCTCCTCCCACTCTCTCGACTCCACTCCAAAGGGGCTTTCACCCCCTTCCACCAACTGCTCTTCTCAAGGTCACCACTGACCTCCATGTTGCTATGCTCAGTGGCCAAGTCTTCGTCCTCATCTGAAGGATCTGACACATTCAATTTCTCCTAATTCTTGAAATACTCTCTTTGACTTCTAGGACATCCATTCTTGTTTGCCTCTGGCCTTGTGGTTGATCCTACTCAGTTTCCTTCTGCCCACTCTCCCCGCCCCCACCGCTGCACGTTGCAGTGTCCCAGGACTCAGCCCCTGCACGGCTGGTCTTCCTCATCGACACCCACTCCTGTGCCGATTTCGTCCGATCCTGTGGCTTTAAGTACACCTACCTATGTGCTGCCGGTTCCCACATCTATACCCCCAATTCTGAGCCCTCTCCTGAGCCCCTGTGGCTCTTTTAACATCTCAACTGTCGTGTCTACTAGACCCTTCAAACTCAGCTTGTCGGAAGCGGAGTTCCCGGTCCTCCTCCCTAGACCTGCTCCACCCAGTCTTCCATCTCAGGGATGGCAGCTCCACTCTTCCAGGGGCTCAGGGCCCAAATGCTGTCGTCGTTCCTGACTCTTCTCTTTCTCTCCCGCCCCATGTACTGTCCATGAAGGGGTGAGGCTGTTTACCAGGCACCAGATCTTCTGGCAGTGGGCTATGGCTGAATAGAAGGGGCTCTCTCCGCGATGGGCACGGGCGGCAAGAGTGCAATGGCCCACTGCAGCCCAGTTCCCACCTGCCGGCTTCATGCGCATGCTGCTTGCCTTCATCCGGCCTCAAGGAGACCACAACCTTTGTCACACCCTGTGCTGTATTCCTAAAGCAGAGACAGGAGCAGGCAGGGGAAGAGGGGGAGATGGGGATGAGGCAGTACTCTGCAGGGGGTGGGGTGTCAAGCCGGGCAACAGCATCAAGAGGTTGTGGGGGTGTGGGAAAGGTCAGAGGGGAAGATGCACAGAGGTAGAGGGGTTTTGGGGAATGGGGGGCAGACAGAGAATGTGAGGATCTAGGGAGTAAGGGGTAAGTAAAACTTGGGCAGAGAGAAGGGAGGTTGAAATTTCTTGGTTCATCTCTCCTCGTTGTTGAGCCCGACTGGGGGGCGGCGGCTGCTCAGAGATGAAGACCCTCAGATCTGCCCTCCATCAGGCATGTTAGCTGAGGCAGGGCTGACGGGGAGGACTTGCGTTTGCTCAGTCCATTATAGATCTTGGTATTCAACTCTGAGTCTGCGGGCTCATGGGTCAAATGGGGCTCAAGAAGCAGAGTGGGAGTCCCAGGTATGCTATGAAGCTCCAGGAAGACAGAGCACTGGCCAGCCACTTAGCTAGAACAGCCGAGTCCCTTGCGGTCCCAGATAATGGAGGGCTCACCCTGTACGGAAGTCAGCTGGGGGAAGCCCAGCTCTAAGCATGGTTTGAGATTTGACAGCAGACGTGAGCGGCATCAGGGTCGAGGCCCTCCAAACCCGCTTGCAGAAGTACACAGATGCTGAGTGAAGGAGGGGCCGAGTGGCTGGGGGGAGGAGAGAGAAGTACTCCAGGAGATGTCAAGGAATGGCCTTTGCAGAGCTGGGCCCAGGGGCCCCTGAAAGTTCCAGCAGGCTGAGGGGTACATGCAGATAAGATGCAAAGTGCACCCAGCCCTGGGGGACCTCTGCCTGCCCAACCATGAGAAAGAGAAGGCCATCCAGATGCCCACAACCCAAGGCAAAGCTGGTTCCCCAAGGGCCAAACTGAGAGGGAGAAAGCAGGGTGATGCTGGGCTCCTTAATAACCCCTGGACTGGCACCGCCTGAAGGGCTTGGGCCCCTTTTCAGGAAAGCCCGGGGCCCTGGCCTTTGCCCTGCACCTAGTGTTGCTCTTCTGCCTTGAGATGGAAACCAGGAGGGAGCCTGGCCTCAGGTGGGAGTGTTGGTGGGGTCAGGACTGTAGGGTCCTCACCTGCCTCAGGAAAGGGTGGGGCCCTCTCTCTGGCTCACTGTCCTGGGTCCCAAGGGAGCCTTTGTCCTGCCTCTACCCCAGGCTGGGCCCCTGAAGCCCTTGCCTTGGGAGCCATTGACAGGCTGCCAGGGACCAATGTGTGCAGGGCCCCCTGAACGTCCTGTGCTGCTCTCCTGCGCATTCCATCCCCAGCGGGGGCAGCCCGCCCTTTCCCCTGCAGGCCTGAGTGAGGGTTCTGGGAAGCAGTAGCTGCCGCCCTTCCCTGAGCACTTGCACCCGGCTCTGAGCTCAGCACTGCACCCACACCATGTCCTTCAGTCCTCCCTGCAGCCCTGTGAGGCGGATGCTCTTAGCACCCCACATTTTACAGAGGACGGCGCTGAGGCTCTGAGAGGTGGGCAGCTTTCCCAAGGTAACATAGCCTGTGGGTAGCAGAGCTGGGATTTGAAGGCAGGTCTTCCTGACCATACAGTTAGCGCACTGACCCACTGTCCTGGATTCCCAGTCAGACCCTTGTTGCTGTATGAGATGCTCCAAGTTGGGCAGACCCGGTAGGTTTGGAGGGATTAGGGTCACCTTGGGGAATGGGGGCAGGGAGGTTCCAAAGGGTCCTGGGTGCACAACTCCTTCCTATTATGCTGGTTACTCCCCCTGCCCCAAGCAGTTGGGACATTGAAGGGGCATGTGACCAGGCTGGTCTGTGCCTAGAGACAGCGCTTGGAGCTCTGACCTCCAGACTCCTTGGCAGAGGTTTGTGGGGAGCATGGTGGGCATGGGGGACCAGGGTCTCCACTGAGGGGTCTGCCTGTGTACTTCCTGTTGTCATTGGCCCAGCCCTTTCTGGGGTGAGTCCTGGGGCACAACTGGCCAAAGTCTGTTTCAAGCACTTACTACACGCCAGCTCTTTTCACTGATCATCTAATTCAACTCCTCATGTATGTGTGACGATCCCAGTCCGTGTGCAAAAATCTGGGTGAGCTAGGAAGGCCATGTAGTAGGAGTTTGGGGAAGGGCAGTGGGACGAATGTGGGTGTCCAGAGTGGGCTCCCAAGGGGCAGGGAATAGCTCTGACAATGAAAGGCTTCCATCATTTTCTTTGTCTTGCAAGTAGCCTTATGGAACTCTCTGTGAGTGTCCAGTGTCAGAGGTGGAAGGTCTATGAAGATTGTCCCATTTGCGGAGTTCATACCCAAGGTATATGGATGGGCTTCAGGGGTCCTTGAGCCTCTCAAAAATACTCAAAGTGTTGTGCACCTATGTGAGGGTCTGGGTGGGATCCAGAGAGCCATCAAATGTTCAAAGTTCAAGCCTTGGAAATGGTTTGGAATCTCTGACGTATATGGGGAAATAAGGCCAGAGAGGGTCCACTAGCCCGTTGGAGGCAAAACACGAGTTTCAGATTTGCCTCTATAATGACATTCCAGAATGATTTTCTCTGATCTCCCTCCCTTCTACGTATAACCTGCCTGGCTTCTAAGTACCCTTAGATGTCCCATAGGCTCTTAGATTTTGCCTGTTCTAGGTAGTACTCAGCACCATGGGTTCCCCACCTCAGCTCTGCCTCCTGTGTCCCCATTTCCACCAAGTGGGCCCCATCTCCTTCCAAACCCACCCAGCTACCTGATGCTACTGGGTATGGCTGTGGTCATTGTGGGTGCCTATCTTCCCCATCCACCACCCTAACTTGAAGGACTGAGTTGTCCCTTTCTGGCTCCTTGCTTCTCCCAAAGCAGAATGATTTTAATCCCAGCTGCCCGTTGACATCTGTCTAGCTGGCCTGAACCTTGCCCCTAGGCCTCATCTCTACCTCATCACCTAGGGGGACTGCCTCTGAGTGGCTGGCCAGCTCCCTTCATGTGTGTTTGTGTGTATGTGTGTGTATATGTGTGCGCCCAGAAATGCCTGCACCAAATGCTTGCTCACAGACATGCACACAGGCCTCAGTACCTGTGCGTTCTCCCCTCTATCTTATAGAGCATGTCAGGCCCTGGAACCCTCTTTGTTGGGCCCCCTTCTCCAGACCTTTCCTTGGGCTTCCCATAGTCCCGGGCTTGGATCTCTGCCTGGAAGTCACCATACGAGGTATTCCTATGACAGTCCAACCTCATTGCAAGCAGAATACCAGCCTTGCTGCTTTCCAGCTTTGTGACCCTAAGCAGGTTCTGCAACCTCTCTCTCTCTCTTTTTTTTTTTAAAGGTTTCTTTTCTTTTAAGATTTTATTTATTTATTTGACAGAGAGAGAGAGAGAGAGGCAGCGAGAGAGGGAACACAAGCAGGGGGAGTGGGAGAGGAAGAAGCAGGCTCATAGCAGAGGAGCCCGATGTGGGGCTCGATCCCATAATGCCGGGATCACTCCCTGAGCCGAAGGCAGACGCTTAACCGCTGTGCCACCCAGGCGCCCCTGCAACCTCTCTTAACCTCCGCCTACAACAATGAAGATGACAATCGCCAGGTTATTCATTCATCAGACATTTAAAACAGTGCCCACTGTTTGCCAGGCTTGGTGCTAGGTTTTGGGGGAGACAGTGAATGTGACATAGCTCCCACCCTCCTGCACTTACATCCTACTGAGGGAGATGGGCAGGAAATAAGGAAGCACATAGAAAAAGGAGTTTTCAGTTCTAAGTGGTGCTTAGCAGATCTGATGCTTGGTGGAGGAGTGTGAGAGTGCAGGGTGGTGAGAGAGGGCCTCTTTGAGGAGGCAGCACTGGATTGGAGCCCTAAGTGACAGGAGAGGCAGTCATTTCGAGATCTAGGGAAAGAGCATTCTAGGCCAAGGGTACAGCTGGTGCAAAGGCCCTGAGGTGGGAATGAGCTCAGGGAGGAGAAAGAAGGCCAGTGTGGCTGATGGGGTGGGGGATGGGGAGAGGGCAGTGAACCAGCTTAGACAAGGCCTTTTTAGGCCATGCTAAGGAGAATGAATTCTAATCGAAGGGCAGTGGGAGACATTGGACGGTTATGAGTGAGAGAAGGTTATAATGTGATTTGCGTTTTCACAGTTCATTCCAGCTGCCGTGGGGAGAGTGAGGCGGGGACAGGGTTGTCTTAGGCACAGCTGAGACCCAGAAAGTGGCTGGTTTGGCATTTAGCCCTGGCCCTGCCAGTGTTCCATTATCATCCTGGGTCCACCTGAGTTGGAGCTGAAAAAGATGTCACTGAGTCCAAGGTCATCTCAAGGGCAATGGGTAGCAGGAGCCCCTGCTTGGAGCAGGGCCTGGTTTATGCTGAGAGAGAATGCAGGGGATCTAACCACTGCCAGCCTGTCATTTGTAGGCTTCTGCTTGGGATCAGTGCCCTGTGGCCCAGCTGTACTTCCTTGCTCTTGCCAGCAGGGTTGGAGGGGGTAGGGTCACTGCTTCGGGTAGAGTCTCCTGGTTGAAGATTTGAGCCCTTGATCTTGTGGGAGGATCTGATGGGTTCATCTTGCACCTCCAGCCCATCCAGGTTCCGAAGGAAGCTATTCCTGAGTTCTAGAGCCAGCTCCTCAACTGTGTGACCTCGGGCACTGCCTTTCCTGATTCTGTGCCTCAGTCTCCGCATTTGTCAAATGTAGTGGTGGAAAAAGTGGGCCATAGCTGCCTTTTCCCTTGATCTCTGTAGGAGTTTGTTCTTCCTTGGATTTCTGCTTTCTTCGCATTCATGATCTCAAGTTCTCCCATCAGCCCTGGGGAAGGAGAACAGAGGTGATGCTCCCATTCTGCAGATGGGTTCATAAAGGCCAGAGGGGACAGTGATGCATCTCAGGGTACATGATGGTTCAGAGTGAAGACTTGGGGCATTGTCTCACACCTCTGACCTGAAGCCCCTTTATGCACCCCTCTCTTGGGCTCAGAAAGAGAGGGGGTGTCCTGGCTCAGCTATTTCTGGGCTCAGCTGGCCCTCCGCCCAGGCAGGGACTCTGGGCCCCCCGCCCAGAGTGGAGCTCAATGCTGCCCCTTGTCTGCCCACACCCAGAAACTGAGGACACGGCCCAGTGCCCAGTGTTGGCAGAACCTCTATCCCCACTCCCAGCTGCAGGAGGACAAGGCAGGGCAGGTAGGGCTGGAGCCAGCCCGAGGCAGCTGCTGGAAGTTGGGGGGTGAGGTAGGGGCCTCCCAAGATGTCCTTGATTTGTTCATAACCTTGGCTTTGGGGTTGGCGTAGCATGAGCATAAGGGGAAACTGCTTATGCTTTGAAATCTCAGGCTTCACTGGGGCCTCAGACAGAGCCCTGACCAAAAGGGAGGCACTTGGTCCTTCTGGGCTCAGCCTCCGTGTGTGGGTGTGGGAGTTTGAGGCACCCTGGTGGAATTGGGTTGGAGCCCTGTGCCCCAGATCCAATGGGCATCCAGGCCCCTGGACTAGAAAGCAGGCCAGAGGACTAGAACTCAGGCAGTAAGCCAAAAGTCCCCATTTCCCCTCCTCTTTTCTTTAGAAATGCACCCCCCCACCCCAGAAGTCTCAGTTGAGGAGATGACCTCCTGTTCTCCCCCTCCGAGTACACAACCGGAGGGAACAGATTGAAATAGCAACTGCAGCAGCAGGGATTTAGGGCAGACCAGAAAGGAACCCTCAGTGCCGAGCCCCTTGGGGTCCCTGGTGTCCTAGGATCAGGGCCCAGATAGTCTACAGCCTGGATCTTCAAGTTTTTTTTTTTTTTTTTGAATCTGTAGACGTTTTTGTTGTTGTTATTTTGCTTTGTTTGTTTGTTTTTTTAAGTAAAATCTTACACTTGTGCAGTCTTCAAAACTCGAGGAGAAATGCTCAGGGTGGGTGGGCTGAGGCCCCAGATCCCTGTCTACCCTGCCCTCTTCTCTCCATGTGTGAAAACCAAGGGTTAAATGAATCTTAAGTGGTCCTGCAGTGGCAGATCTCCCCTCCAGGCCCTGGAAGCCCCAGAGAGGTAGCCTGACCTTCCTATCCAGGCTCATCTTCTCTAAGTGGGAAGTTCCTCTTGGAGTCTAACTCATTGTTTACTCAACTTTTTAAAAACAATGACAGAGTGCTGTATCCGATCCCTGTAGATTCTGGTTTAGGAGGTTTGGGGGAAGGCCTCATAATCTGTTTTTTGACAAGTCCCTCAGGTGACATTTCAGACCAGGCAAGTAGAAGAAGGATGGGTCTCACTTAGATTCTTATTGCTGTCCTTGCAACTTGTTCTGCAGCCCAGAAGGCTGACCAGTCCCTCTCCTCCAGACTCTCCTGAACCTGCAGGACCCTTTCTCCAGAAGAGCATGGGGATACTGGGGGAAGCTGAGCCTGAAGAAGGAAGGAAGGAAGGAAGTTTTTTTGAGGGGCTGTTCTGTATCCCTGGTAACAAAGGTCAGGGGTGGGGTGGGGTGATGCAGAAATAGCCTGCTCTAGGTGGGGCCAGGGACAGAGACAGGGTTGAGGGGGAGCCAGGACGCAGCCCATTGTGTCTGTCCTCTCATCTGAGATTAGATTGGGCAGGAAGCCTCTGGGAAATGCGGGCTGGTTTTGATCAACTTTAAAAGGGGGCAGGGATGGGGAGGGCAAGTGAAACAGGTCTTCTCATTTTAAGAAGAGGTACAGACCCAAAACAGGGCAGAGGGGAGTGTGGCTGGCCTGGCTGCGGCAGTAAGGAGGCCTAACCTAGACCCGCGCATGGTCACCCAGTGAGTTGGGCAGAGCAGGGCCCAGCTCCCCTGCCAGTGCTCTCCCCAGAATGCTCCATGGCATCCCTCCTCAAGGCTGGGTGAGCTCTGGGGGTCCTGGTGTGGAGGGGAACCCCGGCCACCCTTCTCCTTTCTCCTTGCACAGCCAGGGCTTTGGGAGCTGGGCAGTGAAGGCAGGCTGACTGTAGGCAAGGGTCCTGGGTGGCGCCTCACCGCCCAGCACCCTGGACAGCGCCTCACGCTGGGCCTGGGGATGGCTGCTGTGGGGCCTCAGGTTGGTTTCTCTGGGTTGGCATCTGGTTCTGATGAAGCTGCACTTCTGATGGCTTCCTTTCCTCCTTTCTTAAATCTCCCTCCGAAGGCAGCCCCAGCTCAGTTCCCTCCATTCACCCACAGAGTCACTCTTTTCTGGCTCCTGGAGTCAGGGTGAGAAGATGGAAAGAAACAAGGGGACTGGCTGCTGTCAGCCTGGAGTTTTGTTTACCTTATACACCAGCAGGAAAGGGAGGGAGTTTGGAGAAGTCCTGGGCCCTTCCCTAGTTTCTCCCAACCTGGATCTTTCTCACAGGGCTTGGTGGGTTCTGGAGGGCATGACAGAGACATGTAAGAGGTAACAGGGAAGGCAGGACTGGGGCACACAGGGTGAACGCGGGTCAGGGGAATGGTGAGTGGGACTGGCCTGAGCAGGGCTACTGCCTGAGGATGCCACAGCCCAAACCCACATTCCAGCCAGGAGGTCCTGAGAAGATCATCTCTGCCATCCTCCTGTCCCCAGGCAGGCTGCCTGGTGCTGGTTCTGCTGGGCTTTAGACCCCTCAGCACCTGCCCTGTCTGACTCACCTTCTCATCTCTTCATTCACCTCCAGGTCTAGAGGAGTCCCAGGAGCAATCAGCGCAGGGAGGACGTAGTGGCTGCCATGGATGAGGATAAGCTTCCATCTGTACTACCTGGGGAAGGTGGTGCTGCCTGGGACCCCAGCTTGGAGCCTGAGGAAGAACCTGGGGTCCAGAATGGACTGGCACACAGTCAGGACCTGAACAGTAGCTACAACAGCCCAGGGCATGAGATGAGGGGCGCTCTGGTGGATACTGAGGAGCCCACAGAGGGCCTGGACATGGCTCTCCATGGCCTCAGCCTTGGCCTTCCCTTCACCAATGGCCTAGTCCTGGGGCCAGACTCAAATATTCTGGAAGATTCTGCAGAGTCCAGGCCCTGGAGGGCTGGTGGGCCGGCAGAGGGGGACAATGCTTCCAGGAATCTCTGTCTGGATACTGAGGACCCTCAGCTGGGGTAAGTGGGTGTCTTGGCTTGGGGGCTCACTACATTTGCCTGCTCCAGTGCTATGTGGTCTGGGTCTAGCCCCTTAGCCTCTCTGGTTCTTGTTTTTCTCCTCCATAAAATGGGAATTTCATGTCCTTGCTTTGCCCAGCTTCTGGGTGTTTTGGAAGGATAGAACCATTAGATTTCAAAGGCTAGCAGGCCTATTGTGCCTCCCAACCCCAAAGCCCCCCAAATCATCATGGGCTGTATCCGTGTGGGGCTGGAGGGTCACACACCCTCTGTCCCAGGCTGGGCAGTAGAGTTCCAAAGTGCTTTGATGTGGAAGGTCATCTGGTCCATCCATCTGTTTCCTGGAGATGAAGATCTCCCAATTCTGTAACTGACCTCAGAAGAGTAGGCTTCGTGGATTGATCCCAGCCAGCTACCCCTCACTTGAGTGCCCTCTGGAAGTTCTACCAGGAATCTCACCTCAGACCTACTGCCTGGAGTGCCAGCCTCATTTCTATTATCCTCTGTAGGAGGTGGAGAGACCGGCATGTCTTGGGAGGTGCCAGTTGATGAGGAGGGGGGATGGAACAGGAGAATGTCTAGAAGACCTCAGGGTGGGCTGAGAAAAGAAAGTGTGTAGGAGTCTTAGTGTGCACAGCTGTGGGCTCTGGCCTGGACAAGCAAGTGTGCGTGGGTGGCATGCATGTGTATGTCTGCTCTGTGCGCTGTTGTGGGCATAGGAATGTGTGAACACGTGGCTATGCATGGGTCTGTGTGGTTGTGTGTGGGGGGTTGTGTATGCCTGGCCTGTGGATCTGTGGGTACATATCTGGGCTGCATGGCAAGGTCTAGGGCTGAGTGTGGTTAGCTAGCTCTGCAGATAGGAATGTGAATACGTGAGGTCGGGTGCCGGTGTGTACCAGATGTCCTGTGGCTGTGAGTGTTTCCGTCCAGACAGGTCCTAGGGCAGCCACCTGGCTGGCAGTGGGGTGCAGACAAGGGTCTGGGGCTTCTTGGAGCATACCATTTGGGTTTAGGGGGCCTATTTATTGGGGATGGCCGAAGGTGGGGGGCAGATGGAAGTTTGGAGATTGGGCTAATGGTCTTTTAAGCCTCTATCAGGACCAGCTCTCAGGTCTGCTCAGGTGCATGAGACGGTGGGAGATAGTGGCGTGGGGGAGACCATTCATGGGTCTGACAGTGAGAAGAGATCTCCCCCAAGGGCCGAGATCTGTATTATTCAGGTATCTCTGGAACCTAGCACAGGCCTGGCAGAGGTCCCTTTGCTGGGCAGATTTCTGGCATCTGCTCTGGTAACCAGGACAGTGACCCTTCCATTCCCTCCCTTCCTCCTGGAGGTCACCAGTGGCAACTCCACCCCAGCTCACTGCCAGGTGTACTGCGACTTCTTAGATTTCTGCCCCCTGCCCCACTTCCTTCTCCAGCAAGAAGAGGCCTAATAAGGCTCTGGTCTCAGCTCTTGCTGGAACTGGGCAGGGGGCAGCTGGCTGTGACTCCAGCTTTTTCTCTCTTAGGTCAGTATGCTTCTCTGGGGAGCACACTAGGACCACATCTCAGACCTGGGGTCCAAGGAGGTGTTTGAGGAGAGGGGTAGTTCCCAGTCCTCCAAATACAGCTCAGTCTCTCGGAGGCTGCAGGGGCTGGGGGGAAAAGCAGGATGTGGCTGATCCTCGGGGGGAATGAGGGGTGCACTGCTTTGCAAATGGCGGACCTTGATTTATCTGATATGGGCTGGGCTCAGCCTGCTTCTTTCTTTGTGTCTCTTCCCCTTGCTATCTCTATGTTTCTGTCTCTCTGTCTCTGTCTCTCTGTTTCTCTTAGTCTATTTCTTGTCTCTCTTATTTTTCTTCCTCTCTCTCTTCTTGTCTCTCTTTTGTCCCATCTCTCTTGATCTCGCTCTTTTTCAGTGTCTCCTCTTCCTTACCTGTCCTCCCTGTGCATCTCCCCAGCAGATAAGAATCCTCCTGGGATGCCTCAGTTTATCTCTGTGTGATGTTCTATTCTAGGTGCTGGGGATACATCAGAAAACAGAACATAAAAAAATTCATACTATCATGGAGCTTAGGGTCTAAGGGGGAGATAGATAATAAATCATAGAAGTAATTATGTAGTATGTAGGAAGGGGTGGGGAGTGCTTTGGGGAAAAATGAAGTAGGAAAAAGGGGCTGAGGTGTTTGGAGGTGGGTCCTGGTTATAAATAGGGCAATCAGGGCGGACCTCATTGAGAAAGGGATGAGGAAGGAGGGCTTCAGCGTGAGGGAAGAGGAACTTCCAGCCAGAGGTCTCTTGCAGGGACAGGACAGGGCCCTGCAGTGGCTTTGGCCGTGGGGTAGACCAGGGGGCTGACAAACATCTGTGTGTTCACCCAGCGCACCATTCAGCAGGGTTTGTTAAGCACGAACTGTGTCGTGGGTGTTCCCTGGCCTTGTGGGAGGTGGGACTGGGGAACAGATGGGAAACGGGAGCACACGGTGTGACATGCTGACCGGGCCTGGGAGGAAGAGAGGAGATACCCGGAGGATGGAGAATAAGGAGTGGGGCCAGTGGGCTGGGTGATGTGCTCCTGCCTTCCTCAGTCTCTCTGGAGAGGTGACATTAAGGCCAGGCCTGAGAGCTGCAGTGTGGTGGGCCAAGCTGAGAGTCTCCCAGGCTTTGGGGACTGCAACATTTTGACCCAGCATGACTCTAGCTGTGCTGGGAGATAGCCGCATGGCTCTGGGAAGCCTGCGGGCAGCAGCCCCTGGGCCACCGTGGAGGAAGAGGTCTCCCATTCATTCATTTAGACAAATGCCCGGTGCCTGCTCTATGCCAGGCGTGGGGTGGGCACTGGGCAGGACCACGCCTGTCCTGTTTCATTGCTGCACCTTAGTACCCAGCCCAGCATCTGGCACCCAGCGCTCAGTAAGTATTGGCTGACAGAATAAACAGGACATATCCCACGCCTGCTCCTGCCCCCGTGGAGCTCCCAGACACAGACTGGTGCAGTCCTAGCCCCTGTAAAGGGGGACCCCATAGCAGGATGGTGACTGGTCCTTGCATCCCACAGGCTGGGTGGCCCCGGAGAGCCAGATGTGCGGGATGGCTTCAGTGCCACGTTTGAGAAGATCGTGGAGTCCGAGCTGCTGCGGGGCACCCAGTACAGCAGCCTTGACTCCCTGGACGTGCTGAGCCTCACAGACGAGAGCGACAGCTGCGTCAGCTTCGAGGCCCCCCTGACACCCCTCATCCAGCAGCGGGCCCGTGAGAGCCCTGAGCCGGGGGCTGGCTTGGGCATTGGGGACATGGGGCCTGAGGGGGACCCAGGAGCAGCTGGTGGTGATGGGGAGCTGGGCAGCCCCCTGCGGTGCTCCATCTCCAGCAGCCGATCAGAGAACGTCCTGAGCCACCTGTCTCTCACAGCCGTGCCCAATGGCTTCCATGAAGACGGACCCCAGGGTCCAGGTGGGGATGAGGAGGAGGAGGAGGAGGAGGACACAGACAAGTTGCTGAACTCAGCCAGGTGAGGCAGAGCCTAGGTTGGGAACTGGGAGAACCATTGAGCAGATGGGGAAACTGAGACCCAGAGGAGGCAAAGCAGGTGAGGGCAACCCAGTGCCCAGAGTGAACAAGCCCTCTCCTAGGTCATGGTGTCCTTCCTCTGCACCCAGACTTCCCACCCTGGTCCTGAGGTTCAGTTCTGCCCTTCCAGACCTTTCCAGCCCTGGTGGGTCCAGGGAGCTGTGCTGCGTGGGTTGTGTAGCTTCTAGTGATTTCATCGAGGGGCTCCCCTAAAAGTCTGACTTGATTCCCTCCTGATGCACTGGAGCCTCTTCCCCTGCTCTGGGAGACCTCCCAGCCTCTTCCCAGGCCTCGGACCCTGGGCCTCTGATCCCCTTCTCTCTGCCCCCACTTTCATTGTGCAGTGACCCCAGCCTGAAGGACGGCTTCTCGGACTCAGACTCGGAGCTGAGCAGCTCAGAGGGCCTGGAGCCTGGTAGCACAGACGCGCTGGCCAACGGGTGCCAAGGGGTCAATGAAGCTGCTCGCCGGCTGGCCCGCCGTCTCTACCACCTGGAGGGCTTTCAGCGCTGCGACGTCGCCCGGCAGCTGGGCAAGAAGTGAGTCGTCGCCCGTACCCCCACCCCGGGTAAACCCAGGGTCTTCCTCAGCCTGAAGAGGTGTGGGTGACTTCTGTCAGGGGTGTCTGGTGCTTGGGGGGTTCCCAATAGTCCCCGAGAGCTCCTCCTCCTGCCACTGTCCTCATTCCTGGCCTTGCCCTAAATCTGTTTCCTTTCTGGGCTGCCTGGGCGAAGGCCTGTGCTCTCCGGGAGGGGAGGAGGTGGTGGGGCGGTCCCTCGGGGCTGGGGAGTGTAGTGTGGCCTGCAGTTATGGGACCATGATGATGGTAGGGAGGACAGAGCAGGGGGGCGGGGCCAAGGAGAGGAGAACCTGGGCCTGGGCTGGGACTGCCCGGGACCCAGAAACTGGGTTCCTAGCTCATTAAGCCCCACTCTCAGTCTGCTGGGACTGGCTAAGGGGGCTGAAGCTGCCAAAGCACAGCCCTGGCCTTGGGACTGGGGAAAGGAAACTAGCCAGATGGCAGCCCGGGGGTGGGGGTGTGGGTTGCGGGGATAGGCAGGGGCTCTGAGACTGAGGGATCAGCTGGCACATCCAAGTGTTTTTGTCAGCATGGCCGCCTGCCTTTGCCCTTCCTCCAGGAGGCCTCCCATACCCACATTTAGGCTCTGAGATGGGGAGGCAGTCCTAGATCTCAAGGCAAAGGGGCAGTCCTGCCCCTAGGCCCCAAGTTGGAGCTGACTGAAAAAGCTGAGGCCAGCTGGGCTTGGGATCCTTCCCTAGTTTCTCTCCTGCCTTCCTTCCTCTTCTACCCTTCTCAGCCTCCACATTGCTCCGGGCCTGCCTCCCAGCCCCAGCCTTGACATCACAGCTGACTTCGAAGCCCCACCTCTCCCGCTGGGCTGAGGCCCCCACCCCCAACCTAATGACATTCTCCAGGAGTCTGTCCTTCAGCCCTCCTCTGCAAGAGTTTCCCTCAGCACTCCACTGTGCCTAAGTCTCTCCCATCTGAAAACAAATTCTTCCTCAAAGGCACTTTCTCCCCCAGCCTCTTGGCAGCCAGAATTCTCGAGTTTTCTAACCTGGGTGGCCTCGGTCCACTCCCCCTCTCCATATCCAGCCCCTGGGGCAGGCTTCTCCCCCACCCTCTGCCTTCAGCAGCCCATCCAGGCCAGGGCCAAGTTATTAGCCTTTGTCTTTGAATCCAGTGGCTGCTACCTGGCCTCAACTTACCCCTCCTCAACATCACAGACACACCTCACTCCTTTCTTTTTCCTTAACTAAAATTTTTATTGTGCAAATTTCAACCATACACAAAACCAGAAAATAACATTTTAAACCTCCACATACCCATTACTCAGCTTCAAAGTTAATAGCATCCCCCCCCCATTTTGCTGGACTATTTTAAGGCGTATTTTAGATACTCTATCATTTGATCCATAAATACTTCAGTATGTGCCTCTAACTGATAAGGATTTTTAAATATAATCATCATTCCATTATAATTTTTAACAAAACTAACCAAAATTCCATAGAATCTCTAACATTTAGTTTTAGTTTAATTTTCTGTCTCAGAAATGCTTCTTCGTATCAGAATGCAAATAAGGTCCATGCTTTACATTTGGCCAAAACGTGTCTCTCTCTCTCTTTTTCCTCCTAAGTCTCTTAATCAATAGTCCGCTGGGCTGCCTCCTTTTTCTTAAGGCCATGTATCTGTTGAAGAAATAGAACCTTTTGTCAGGAAGAATTTTCCATGATTTGGATTTGGTGTCCCCGTGGAGTTCTGTTGTGCTTTCCCTATTTCCCCAGTCCCAAGTCTCCTGCAAATGGGAGGGAGAGCTCGGGGCTTGGGTAGGTTCAGGTGGAAATTTGTTCTCTTTTCCGACAAGAATTCATCACTCCAGTCTTCTGGAAACACACACATACATACTCTCTCTCGGCCTCCAGGACGCCGCATTCCTAGCTCTCTTGGGCTGCTCTTTCTCAGTATATTTCAGTGGCTCCCTCTCTCTCCTCAGTCGGCCTCCACCCTTAAGAGGGGCTTCCTCTGATATCTGTCCTGGGTCTGCACCCTCCTCTCGCTTGCGCTCATCCCTGTCCTCCATCCAGGCCATTAACCAGCTGACATCTCTTACGTGGGTACATCCAGCCCCACCGGATGTCCAGCTCTCGAGAACTCCCCTCTGGCCCACCTCCGGGTTATGCTTTGCACCATTCCATTGCCCGTGGATTCTGCCTCTGAAATCTCTCTCCTCCCCAAACTCTCCGTCTCTCTGGGAACCAGCCCCTAGAGTGCCCAGGGGTCTCCGCTCGGCGGGTGTAGCCGCTATCATAGTATATAACCCAACCCTAATAATCCTCAACCTAACAATTTACATCATAATAACCCTTGGGTGTTCCACACAAGGATTTGACCTGCTCACTCAACCCCTCCCTTCACACCCTTCTGAACACTACCAATCCTTCCCTTGGCCCTCGGGCCCTGCTCCCTACCTCATCTCTTGCTGCCAGGTTCCTGCTCTCTGGTTCTGGCCACATGGCCCTGCTGATAGCTACTTGGACATGTCGTGCAGTTTCCTCTACTGGGGACACTTTGTGTCATCCCTCCCCCTAGTCCTGTCACCTCACTGGCTCTTACTTTCCTATAGGTCTGCCGTCTTCACAGAGACACCATCTCCTTTAGGAAGCCTTCCTGACCCCGCAACCTAAGGATGGACTATCAGAGCCCAACTGGCCCGGAGGGGGAGGCAGTCTCGGGACGGGCAGATCGGGTGGGGGGTCAGGGTATGCTAGGACTCACTGCCCACATGCCTCTTGTTGGTGGCTGTGCCCTCTCCTAACGGACACCTCATGCTCTCTCAACAGCAACGAGTTCAGCAGGCTGGTGGCTGGGGAGTATCTCAGCTTCTTCGACTTCTCGGGCCTGACTTTGGACCGAGCGCTCAGGTCAGTGGGGCTGGGATGGGGCGGTGTCCACAGGGGTACAGGCCACACATCTGGATTCTCATGGCAGCTCTGTTCTAAACTTGCTGTGCAACCTTGGACAGTCTCTGGACCCTCCCTGGGAAGGCTGCGGAGAAGGGGCCCTGAGCACAGCAGCCCCGCAGCGCCTCAGTGAGGGCTGGCTCTGTGGTGGGCTGAGCATGTGAAGGTGGGAATGCGGTCTTGAGGTTTTGGGAGCGCAGGGCAAAGGGCTTGCCTGTATTGAGCACTTCCTGTTTGCTGAGGCAATAGGTCTTCACACCCCCTGCCACTTCATCCTGACCACACCCCTGGAGGGTAGGTGTTATCGCTGCTGTTCACAAATGGAGAACCAGCCCTTAGGTAAAATGATTCCCCACCATCACTGAGGGGGGAGAGGGCAAAAATGGGATTTGACCACTGGTCCTCTTGGCGTTTGGATGCAGACAGTGGCCTTCCAGACAGTCAGGTGCAGGCCCCAGGGGGTGAAAGGCATGGAATAGAGTGCCATCCAGTGTCTAGGGGCCCCTGGTGACAGGCCCTCAGGGCGACAGCAGGCTGCAGCCCTCTGGCTATGGGCACCAACGATCTCTGAGATAAGTGGGGGGTCGTCCCCAAATGTTAGATCTTCTCACTGTGTCCCACACGTCCCTTACATGTAAAAAAATGTATTTTCCATTCTTTTTTCTCTACTTCACTTGGGATATTTTCTGTTGACCTGCTTTTAGTTCACTTAGCCTTTTTTCTGGGCCTAATATACTGTTAAATCCATTTATTGAGTTTTTTACTTTTTATTATTACATTTTTCAGTTCTAGAATTTTCATTTTGTTAAATTAAAAAAAATAGATTCTAACTCTCTGGGGGAATTTCTCATCTTTTCACTCATTTGCTCCATCTGTCCCTTTCCTTTTACACATATTAATCCTTATTTCAAAGCCTCCTCATCCCAATATCTGTATCACTGGAATCATCAATATCTGTTTCTCTTCTTTTTCTCTTGGTTTTCTGTCATGCATCCTGTCTCTCTGCATGCTCAGTAATTTTTTTTATTAGATGTTGTGCGTTTTGTATAGAATTAGAGAGGCTCTGGATTATTATATATTCCTCCTGTGAGGGTTTACCTTGTCCTTTACTAGGCAGTTAGAGGGGGGCAGGGGGTGCACTCCTAATCCGACCATGGATGAGCTGAGGAAAGGCTGCACCAGTTTGTTGAACTCAGGGATCCCCCACCACAGGGTGGAGGCCTGCACGGCTTTCCCCTAGAAGCCTAGTGTGTTCACTGGGGCCTCTCCCTTTGGTGGGTCCTGAATCCTAATTGTGTTTCCTCAATATGGCTAGAGTGTCAAAAACAAAACAAAACAAAACAAAAAAACCCAGTCCTTCTACTTCTTAGAGGATTTCTGCTTAGGTTCTTAGCATCCCGTCCCTCGCCTCTTCAGACTTTGGCAGATGTCTCAAGGGGAAACGTGGCTGTATATTCACAGCCCCGCAGATCTCCAGGTCTGTGTCTTCAGCTCTGTGAAGCCACGAAGTGTTCTGCCTCTTGCCTTTGCCCAGCATCAGCAATGTCCCCAAGGGAAGAGCCCCTGTAGATGAGCCCCTCACCTCAGCTCTCTCCTCTGTGGAAGTCTGGCCCTGTGGTCCTTGTGACACCAGTGGCTTCCTGAGAGCTTAAGAGAGATGTATTCTGTCTGGCTTGTCTCAGTTCTCAGGGGAAGTGCTGGTCTGCTGCAAGGTGCTCTAGCCTGAGCTGAGTCTGAAGTTTTCATCGGGATGAGGAAGAGTGGTAGGAGAAGATGTTCAGTGGGTCAGGTCACGATCCGAGGCCTGGGTGCTGCACTGGAGACCCTTGTATGCCAGCCCCGTAGATTTAGGCTCAACTGCAAAGGCACTGGGGAGCCACAGAAGGTGCTAGGTATAAAGCAGTATTTTTGGGGCTAGTGCTGGTAGCCTTTGATTTCGAGGCATGCAGGGTTCTGAAGAGGGTCTGGTGGGAGAGGATAGGCCTGAGGTGGGAGAGGATAGGCCTGAGGTGGGCAGTGGGGCTAAAGGAAAGATTGGTGCGAGGGGTCATCCAGAGGATTGAGTAGAGGGATGGATGGTGCCAAAGTGCAAGGGAGAGGGTAGGCAGTGGTGAGGCTGACCCTGGGGGCCGCCTGAGAGTTTGGTGGTGGCTGTGTTGGGTTGGGGCTTAGTGAGGACACCTGGGGAAGGAGTGTTTGGACTAGGGAGTGGGAGCTGGGTTGGATGGCTTGTAGATAGGACAGGTCAAGGCTGGGATGGGAAATGGATTTTACAAGGTCTTAGTGGAGTGTGGTTAGAGGAGGGAGAGGCAGAGCTGGGTGCCAGGTGGGAAGAAGAGAACAGGGAACAAAAGAGACCAGGGTGGGGAAGGGGAGACTAGATTGCAAACACCATGTTTCTGTATGGCAGTTGACTGACTGGGATTGAAGAGGAGTGTGGTCTGTAGTTTTGGATGCCTTGAGAGGCCTCAGAAGGTAAGGGCTGGCCAAGATGGGCTCACAGGTCCCAGGGTGCCTTAGGAGTAACATGAGAGAGCATAAAGCAAAGTGGACTTTCCAGAAACCAAATGAACCATAGCAAAATTAGGAATGAACTAGTCTTAGGAACTCTGGACAGATAGAAGCTCAAATTTGCTCAGTTTACAGTTTTGCTTCCCAAGAAGAGGTATCCCTAGGCTCCATCTCCCAGCCCCTGTGATTTTGGGATCAACTCCCAGGGCCCCTGAGAGCCCGTGGCTTTTGAAGTGGGCCAGGAGAAGGGGGCAGAGCCACGCAGGAGAGGAGGGAAGGTCCTTGCAGACAGCTTCAGCCTCCCCAGAGGCATGGAGCAGCGTAAGTGCCTGTCTGGTCCAGGGTGTGAATGTTGTGTGGGAGGCGGGTGGGGTGAGGCTGGAGGGACAGGAGGGAGGTGGAAACATGTCCTGGGAAGGCCAGAACATGAGGGGCTTGGCTGTTACCCTGAGCGCTCTGGGGAGCCAGTGACAGATTCTAAGCAGGGGTGCGTCTCACCTGCATGTGTGTTTAGAAAGGCCAGTCGGGGTCTGCGGGGAGGATGTCTCGGGGAGGTGCAGGGGTGCCCCCTTCTGGAGGCTGCTGTGAGTGTCCTGGGCATATGATGAGGGCAGAGGAGGGGGAGAGTTTGAGATCAAGGGTGAAGAACAAGTCATTGGGACTTGACAGTTTGGACTTGTCTGAGGACAGGGGAAGAGTGAGGGAGGCCAAGGCCAAGGTGGAGCTCGGGGCTCGGCTGGTGGCACATCCAGTGAGGAGCAGGAATGATTGAGGAGGGATGGTCTGGGGAGGGGGCAGGTATGGCCCCTGCAGGCCTCGCCAGAGAGGAGGGAGAGGGAAGTGGGCATTTATCCTGAAGAAGGGCCGAGGGCACCACTGAGGGGCTCCTCTGGCTTTGTTCTTCACACTCTGTCCCCTGCCTACTTCCTGGAGGGCATAGAAGGCTGAAATTCTAAAGTCCCCTAGCCCCCGCACTCCGGAAGCTGTCCTGGGGAAGATGCTGGGGCACTGGAGCCCTGGCCCCCTCCAGCGGGTTTATGTGGTGCGTGTGCGTGTATGCCTGTGTGTGTTTGGGGGGGATTCTTGCCCCAGGTGAGGATCCATACTGACTCAGGGACTCTAGAGGTCTTCAGCTTCCTTGAATTGCCCTCCAGAACCTTCCTGAAGGCCTTCCCGCTGATGGGGGAGACGCAGGAGCGTGAGCGGGTCCTGACGCACTTCTCCCGCCGGTACTGCCAGTGCAACCCGGAAGACAGCACGTCGGAAGGTATGGCTGCCTGCCCTACCTGCTGCTGGGCAGGGCCCCGGCTTCCTCCGCCCCGCCCCCCAACAGCCACTTCTGTCCTGCTCACTAAACATAGAATACAGGAACTATGGCACCTGGAATGGGTCTGCTTGCTGGACAAGAGACCTTCCAAATGTCTTGCCTGTGGTCATTCTCCGTGCCTGGAAGTCCTCTGTCCGAGATTTGGTCTTGGGTTTCCTTCTCACTGGTCCCTGTCGCAGTGTGGATTCTCGGTGCAGTGGGAGTCCCCATGTGGAGTCCCGGGGTGGGGCCCTCTTAGACCACTTAGCGGCAGGACTTTCCCTGTGGATGGACCCGAGTTCCAGGACCTGGGAGACGAGGCCAGTTATTGGAGGAGACAGAGGGCATGGTAGATACGTAGTCTAGGACCCAGAGCCGCCCCTGGGTCTGAGTGTCAAGATGAGTTCAGTCACAGGAGGCAGGAGTCTGGCCTATAGCAGGCCCAGGGTGCTCAGGTCCCCTCTGAGGGGGGGTTGGCCCTGACCTGGGGCAGGCCAGTGACTCTGGTGCTGTGAGGGGGGCGGGACAGGGAGCAGGTCCTGGGCCCTGAGGTGCATTTGGCTGGTGGCGGGCCTCTTCCTGTCTCCAAGGCCAGCAGGCTGGCTCTGTCAGGAGACAGTTGGGTGGCTGGGTTTGGAAAACAACGGGGTCCTCACACTGAGGGTGCCACCATCTCTGATATAGATGGGATCCACACACTCACCTGTGCTCTGATGCTGCTCAACACGGATCTGCATGGACATGTGAGTCGGGGAGGCAGGGAAGGGTGTGTCCTCTTGCTGACCCACTGCACGTTGTCCTGGGGCTCGCCCTTTCTCCAGCCCCCTTCCCGACACCTGCTTGCTGGCCATGGTTCTTTTAGCAGACCTGGGAGTTGGGAGACTTGGCTTCTAGACTTGGCCCTATCTTTATCTATCTGAGATCTGCCTGGGTCCCTGCCCCCAAGCTAGACAGAACAGCTGAGGCACAGGGGAATTTGGGTTTGCTAGATAAGATGTGCCATCCAGCTGTGTTGACTCCAGGCATTGCTAAAAGACCTCGTGCTCTTCCTACCCCTGTCCCGCAAGTCCGAATGTGGCCCTGCTGCCTTGTCTCGCCCCAGGCAGCCTCCACCCATCAAATGGTAGGTTGCCTTCAAGAGGCATTCTTGTCACCCCTCCCACCACCAGGCAAACAGTGACGTGACAGGTGGGTGCCCCAGGCTGGGAGCCTGCGCTCTCTCAGCCCTGGGCTTTCTCGCTGTTGCCTGTGGCTCAGTAACTCCTTCTTCTTTCCTCCATCTGCTCCGGGGACCCCCCTCTTTGGGCTCTCTTGCCCTCCTTCAGGTGGTAAGTGGAGCTGGTGGTGTGCATGCCCTGTGAGCCTAGACCCCCCCATCTCCATGTTCCCCTTCTGTGTTCCCCATCATTCATCTGGCCTTACCAGTCACTGCCCCATCATTGCTCACCTAGTGGTGCTCAGAGCCCCTCTGTTGGGTTGGGGATCTTTCATTAATTCCTGGGGACAACAGGCCAGCAAGTTTGGTTCTGGAGTTAACCAGGAAAGTCCAGGGCATAGAGTGGAAGGAAGAGCGAGGACAGACCCAACTTTAGATCCTACTCTTGCCTCCATGTGGAAGCTCTGTGTATCAGGTTCTGCGTCCGTGAGGTGGGGATAATGATTTCCTGTCAAGTGTCCCGGGCAGACCAGAGAGAATTAACACTCATGATACCGGTGTCAGGGTCTGGCACCCAGTGAGTATTTTATTATGAATAATGTCATGACATATTATGACAGTGATAACAATGGTATTCATTACTGATATTAAAGTTTGAATGATGGAGAGCCCCAAGGCCTAGCCTGCGGGTCCCTGGAGGGTCGTGAATATGAAGACTGCAGCCCGATGGCAGCCTGAGCAGGCATGGGCACACTGGGGCACCTGGCCTGGGAAGGGTGATGGCCTTGGTGACCTTGCCATAAAGAGTCGTCATGAGACGACTTCCATTCCTCTGCCTGGGCTCGCAGCCTGAGTGTGGAACTCCATGGGAGTGTGACACTCCATGGGAATGTCACCAGAGCTAATTGCCTACGAACCAGTTAATGTTCCTCCAAGATGGCTCACTCTGTTTATGGAGAGCAGGTGTTGTAAGCATACCTTAAAAGGAACCAAACCTCCCCCACCCTTGGCCGAGCCTGAGGGCCACACCAAGACCTGGTTACTGCAGAGCCAAGTTCTGGAAGGCCTGCTCCACGGTTAAGAACGGCAGTAGCCACCATTCAGTGACCCCCTCAGGCTGCGGATACCCCTGAGCTGGGTGGGCCTTAGCTCCCCCCCGCCCCACACCAGTGCCCGTGGCTGAAGAGAAACATCAACCCCTTCCCCGAGCAGAAGCGGTGGGACAGGACAGTGCTATCTGCAGCCAGTAGACATTGAGGATCCCGGCGTTCTCTCTTGAGGCAGTATTGGAAAAGGATCAGGAGAAAGGGTTCTGGGTCAGAGTCCCCTGTATTTCTCCACACAACAGCTGTATGGCCTGGGGCAAGTTATTAACCTCCCTAAATCTCAGATTCCCCATCCTGTGCCTCCTGTGGCTTCAGCAGCCCACACTTAGCCCAGGGCCTGGCTGCGGTCCCTGTGAGCTCTGCAGAGGCCTCTGCGGGAGCGGCTTCCCCTGCTCCCAGCTTTCCCTCTGCTGCTCGGCTGCTCTTCGGAGAGCGGGTGGGTGCGGGCATCTCAGGAACGTGGGGCCTGCGAGGGCCCCCAGAAAGAGCTCCGGTCAGAGAGGGGGGCAGTAAAGCGGCCGGCAGAGGGCTGGGTGCGTGTTCTTCAGATTCACAATTGTAGTAGCTGTCCATGTGGCTTGAAAAGAAAGTCCGTTCTGTGGTTGGTGGCTGTCACGTTCTGTGTGTGTCGATAAGGTCAAGTGTTTTCATTGTGTCGTGCAAGTCTTGTACATCCTTAATAATTTTTTTATTGTGGTAAAGTACACATAACATACCATTTTAGCCATTTTGAAGTGTGCAGTTCTGTGGAATTACGTACATTCCCAGGGGGTGCCGTCATCGCCACTCCGTACTTCTAGAACGTTTTCATCACTCCAAAAGGAACCCTGTGCCCATTAGCAGTCACACCCCATTCTCTCCTCCTTCCAGCCCTGGCAACCACTCAGTCGCTTTCCGTTTCTATGGATTTGCCTACTCTGTGTATTTCATGTGAATTCAGTCATACAACACGTGGCCTTTTGTGCCTGGCTTCTTTGACTTAGCCTCTGTTTTCGAGGTTCGTCCGTGTTCTAGCATGCATCAGTACCTCATTCCTTTATAGGACCAGTTAGCGCTCCACTGCATGGATAGCCCACAGTTTGTTTATCTGTTTACCTGCTGATGGGTATTTGGGTTGTTCCGCCTTCTGTGTGTTGCGAATCGTGCTGCTGGGAACATTTGCGTACAATTTATTTATTTTTTTTGAACACATATTTTCAGTTCCTAGGAATAGACTACCTCCCTCACATGCGAATTCTGTGCTTAACTTTTTGAGGAACTGCGAAAATGTTTTCCATCGTGGCTGAGCCCTTTTAAATTCCCACTGCCCGTGTATGAAGGTTTTGGTTTTTCCACATCCTCATTAACACTCCTTTTCCTTTTTAATGATCGATGTCCTGGTGGGTGCGAGGTGGTATCTCATTGTGGTTTCTGTCTGCATTTCCCTGATGACTAGTGACGTTGGAGCATCTTTTCCTGTTTTTGTTGGCCATCTGTACATCTTCTTTGGAAAAATGTCTATTTGTGTCCTTTGCCCATTTTTTTTTTTTTGGATTTTAGAAAATTTATTTAACAGTTGTAGTAAAAAAATTTTTTTAGTTGTGGTAAAATACGTGTGGCATCAAAGTTAACATCTTATGTGGTTTAGTTCCGTAGTGTTAAGTGTATCTCGGTGCTGTGCAATTAATCACCAGAACTTTTTCATCTTCCCCAGCTGAAACTCTCCGCACAGTAAACAACTACTCCTCACCGCCCCCGCCCCCTCCACCTCGTCCCTGGCAACTACAGTACCACTGGATGCTCCTGTGAATTTGGCCACTCTAGATTCCTCAAACGAGAGGAATCAGAGAGAATTTATATATATATATTTTTTAGATTTTATTTATTTATTCATTCGACAGAGATAGAGACAGCCAGCGAGAGAGGGAACACAAGCAGGGGGAGTGGGAGAGGAAGAAGCAGGCTCATAGTGGAAGAGCCTGATGTGGGGCTCGATCCCATAACGCCGGGATCACGCCCTGAGCCGAAGGCAGATGCTTAACCGCTGTGCCACCCAGGCGCCCCAAGAGAATTTATATTTTTGTGACTGATTTATGCCACTTAGCATCATGTCCTCGTGGTTCATCCATGTTGCAGCCTGAGACAGAATTTCTTTCCCTTTTTTTTTTTTAAAGATTTTATTTATTTACTTGACAGAGAGACAGCCAGCGAGAGAGGGAACACAAGCAGGGGGAGTGGGAGAGGAAGAAGCAGGCTCCCAGCAGAGGAGCCTGATGCGGGGCTCGATCCCAGAATGAGAATTTCTTTCCTTTTTAAGGCTGAGTAATATTCCATCGTCCGCATGTATACATTGAGTTTATCCTTTCATCTGCTTATGGACGCTTAGATTGCTTCTACCTTTTGGGTTCTGTGAATAATACATCTATGGACAGATGGATGTGCAGATATTTCTTTGAGACCCTGCTTTATTTTTTTTATTTTATTTTTTTTATGAATACAAACCTTTATTTTTTTTTAATGATTTTTTAAATTATATTATGTTAATCACCATACAGTACATCCCCGGATTCCGATGTAAAGTTCGATGCTTCATTAGTTGCGTATAACACCCAGTGCACCATGCAATACGTGCCCTCCTTAACACCCATCACCAGTCTATCCCATTCCCCTGCTTTAAATTCCGTTTGGGTATATGCCCAGGAGTGGTACTGCTGGATCATATGGTAATATTATTTTTCACTTTCTGAAAAACAGCCATACTGTTTTCCCTAGTGACTGAACCTTTTTATTTTTTTTTTATTTTTATTTTTTTTTTTTTAAAGATTTTATTTATTCGACAGAGATAGAGACAGCCAGTGAGAGAGGGAACACAAGCAGGGGGAGTGGGAGAAGAAGCAGGCTCATAGCAGAGGGAGCCTGATGTGGGGCTCGATCCCAGAATGCTGGGATCACGCCCTGAGCCGAAGGCAGACGCTTAACCGCTGTGCCACCCAGGAGCCCCTGACTGAACCTTTTTATGTTCCCACCAGCAGTGCACACGTTTTTAATTTCTCCACATCCTTGCCAGCACTTGTTTTCTGTGTTTTGATAGTAGCCATCTTAATATCTCATTGTGGTTTTGATTTTTGCATTTCCCAAATGATTAGTGATGTTGAGTGTCTTTTCATGTGCTCATCGATCATTTGTATATCTTCTTTGGAGGAATGTCTATTTAAATCCTTTGGGGGTGCCTGGGTGGCTCAGTTGGTTAAGCCTCTGACTCTTGGTTTTGGCTTAGGTCGGGGTCTCAGGGTCGTGAGATCAAGCCCTGTGTCAGGCTCTGTGTTCCATGGGGAGTCTGCTTGAGATTCTGTCTCCCTCTTCCCCTCTCCCTACCCCCCACGTGCATGCTCGCTCTCTCAAATAAGTAAATTCTTAAATCCTTTACTCATTTTTATTTTTCAAAGATTTGAATAAAAATTTTTTTAATTAAAAAAAATTTTTTTAGAGAGCACACGCATGTGGGGAACGGCTGGGGGTGGAGATTGGGGGAGAGCAGAGGGGGAGAGAGAGAGAGAGAATCCTAAGCAGGCTCCACACTCAGCACAGAGCTCAATGTGTAGCTTGATCTCGTGACCCTGAGATCATGATCTGAGCCGAAATCAAGGGGCCTACACTTAACCAACCGAGTCACTCAGGTGCCCCGTAAAGATTTTATTTTTAAGTAATCTCCACACCCATCGTGGGGCTCGAACTCACAACCCTGAGATCTAGAGTTGCAGTTTCCACCAACCGAGCTAGCCATTGTCTCAAAGGATTTGCTCATTTTTAGTTACATTGTTTGTGTTTTTGTTGTTGAGTTTATATATTCTGGATATGGTACCCTTATCAGATATATGGTTAGCAGAAATTTTAGCCATTCTGTGGGTTGTCTTTTTACTCTCCTGATACATCTTTTGATGCACAGAAATTTTTAATTTTGATGAAGTCCAATTTATCTGCTCCCCCCCCCCTTTTTGCTTGTGCTTTTGGGTCATTTAAGAAACCATTGCCAAATCCAAGGTTATGAAAATTTACTCCTGTTTTCTTCTAAGACGTTTATGGTGTTGGCTCTTATGTTTAGATCTTTGAGTCAATTTTTGAGTCAATTTTTATATATGGAGTAAGGTAGGGGTCCAGTTTCATTCTTTTGCTGTGGATATCCAGTTGTCCCAGCACCATTTGTTAGAGAGACCATTCTTTCCTCATTAGATGGTCTTGGGCATATTAATTGACCATAATATTATGTAAATGTATCAAATTAACATACTGTATACCTTAAACAGATGCAGTGTTTTATGTCAAATTTATTCAATAAAAACCAGTTGATTGTCCATAGATGTTTGGTTTTATTTAGGGACTCGTAATTTAGTGCCACTGATTTATATGTCTATACTAATGCCAGTGTCACACTGTCCTGATTATGTAGGTCTTTAGTAAGTTTTGATATCAGAAAGTGTGAGTCTTCTAACTTCTTTTCCAAGATTGTTTGGGTATTGGGAACCCTTACAATTATATATTAACTGTAAGGTTTTACATTTCTATAAAAAAGGCCATTGGGATTTTGATAGGGATTGTGTTGGCTCTATAGACCAGTTTGGGGAGTATTACCATTGTAGCTACATTAAGTCTTCCAATCCATGAACACCCGAGGTCTTTCTGTTTATTTAGGTCTTTAATTTCTTTTAGCAATCTTTTGTAGTTTTCAGTATACAAGTCTTTTATCTCCTTGGTTAAATTTATTTCTAAGTTTTTACTTCTTTTTGATGTTATTGTAAATGAAATTGTTTTCTTAATCTCAGTTTATGATCATTCTTTACTAACATTGATTTTTATGTGCTGATCTTGTATTCTGCAACTTTGCTGAATGTGTTCATTTTTTGGTGTAGCCTTTAGGATTTTCTATATACAAGATCATGTCATCTATGAATAGAGATAGTTTTACTTCTTCCTTTCTAATTTGGATTTCTTTTACTTCTTTTGCTTGCCTAATTGCTCTGACTAGAATTTCTAGTACAATGTTGAAGAGAATTGGGGAAAGTGGGCATTCTTGCCTTTTCCTAATCTCAGGGGGAAAGTTTTTAGTCTTTCACCATGGAGTATGATGTTAACTGAGTTTTTCATAAATGCCTTTAATACTGAGGAAGTTCTCTACTAGTCCTAGTTTGTTGAGTGTTTTTTTTTTTCATGAAAGGAGTGTTGAATTTTGTGAAATGTTTTTTCTGCATCAATTGAGATGAACATATGACATCCCCTCACCCTTCATTCTATTAATATGGTATATTACATTGTTAGATTTCTAATCTAATCTAATCTAATCTCTTGCATTACAGGGGTACATTCCATTTGATCATACTATGTAATCCTTTCAAAATGCTGCTGGATTCTGTTTGCTAGTATTTTGTTTAGGGTTTTTGCATTTATATTCCCAAGGGATATTGTAATGTAGTTTTCTTTTCTTCTGATGTCTTTTTTCTGGTTTTGTTATCAAGGTAATGTTGGTCCAATAGAATGAGTTAGGTAGTTTTCCCGCTTTGTCACTTTTTGGGAAGAATTTGAGAGGTATTGGTGTTAATTTTTCTTTTAATGTTTGGTAAATTTTGCTACTGAAGCCATCTGGTTTTGGGCTTTTCTTTTGTGAGGTTTTTGATTAGTGGTTCAATCTTTTTCCTTCTTTTTGTTTTTTAAAGGTTTTATTTATTTATTTGAGCACGTGCATGCGAGAGAGAGAGCAAGAGCACAAGCAGGGTGAGGGGCAGAGGGAGAAGCAGTCTCCCTGCTGAGCAGGGAGTCTGATGTGGAGCTCTGACCTGGGACTCGAGCATCATGACCTGAGCCAAAAGCAGATGCTTAAGCGACTGAGCCACCCAGGTGCCCCTCAGTCTTTTTACTTCTTATAAATCTATTCAGATTTCCTATTTCTTCTTGAGCACTTTTAATAGTTTGTGTGTTTCTAGAATTTGTTCATTTTATCTAATTGTTGCTAATGAATTGTTTAGATTTTTGTTCTTTTGTTACTGAGAGAGCAGTGTTGAAATTTCCAACCAAGATTGTGAATGTGTCTTTCTCTTTTTGGTTCTAACAATTTTTTTTTTTTTATTTTTTGAGACTATGTTATTAGGTGCATACACATTTAGGATGCTTATGTCATGTGGTAAATTGGCCCTTTTATCACTATGAAATGTCTCTTTTTATCCCTAGTAAGGCTTCTTCTCTTCAAGTCTATTTTGTCAGATATTAGTATGGCTATACTGGAATTCTTTTGTTAGTGTTTGCATGTGTATCTCTTTCTATCCTTCGTTTGTAAGATTTCTGTCCCCTTATATTTAAGAGGTATGTCTTGTATGATACACTTTTTTAAAAAAAATCAGGTCTGATAATCTTTGCCTCTTAATCTTATTTAATGAATTACTAATATAATTAAATTTAAACATACCAGGATAAATTTGTTTTCTCTGACTTATCAGTTCTATGTTCCTTTTTTTCTCCTTTCTTGCCTACTTTTGGATTATTTAAGCATTTTTTAGAATTCCCTTTTATCCTGTTAGCCTGTTAGTTGTTCATTCTTTATGAATTCTTTTTGTTGTTTGCAGTATGCATCCTAACTTATTAATGTAGTTTTTCCAGTTTCTGGGCAATGAAATCACCTTAAAACACTTTAGCTCCATTTCTCCATTTATTGCCCTCACCATTTACATATTATTGTTGTCATCTTTTTTTTTTAAAAGGTTTTATTTATTTATTTGACAGAGAGAGAGAGAGAGAGAGAGCAAGCAAGCATGACTAGGGGAGCAGCAGGCAGAGGGAGAAGGAGGCTCCCTGCTGAGTAGGGAGCCCGCTGGCTGTGGGACTTGATCTCAGGACCCTGGGATCATGACCTGAGCTGAAGGCAGATGCTTAACGACTGAGCCACCCAGGGGCCCCCTTATTTTTATTCTTATTCTTCTGTAGACTCCATGCTCAGCGTGGACCCCAATACAACCTTGAGACCTTGAACTCACAAACCCTAGGATCAAGACCTGAACTGAGATCCAGAGTCAGACACTCAACCGATTGAGCTACCCAGGTGCCCTTCCCCAGAAAACTCTTATTATTGTTTTATACAATCAATATTCATTTAGATTTGGCCACCCTTTTTGTTGCTCTTCATTCCTTTCTGCTTCTTCGTGCTTCCACCTGGGATACTTTTCCTTCTGCCAGAAGAAGTCCCTTTAGTATTTCCTTTCTTAATTTCAACATTTGTGTTGAAGTATAACTGGGGTGTTTCCCCAGGGCCCCTTGTCCTTGGTGGGCCTGAATTCCAATTTTCATTCTCCAGTCCTACTGACTGCTCCGTTGCTCAGCCTTTTGGCCACTGCTTGTGAATGGCAAATGCTTCAGGTAGGAAAGCTGCTCCTCATGGGCTCACATCTTCATGCTTCCTTTCTTGCGGGATCTTTACCCTTGAACTCCTCACTGCTCTTATATTTCTCCAGTGCCTTCACACAGATGTTTTAATATTTTGACCAACACTTGTTTCTGTTAGGAAGATTCATTTGCAACAAGATAACCTGTCATTTCTGGGATTGAAAATCTTGCCTGGTTATTTTTTGATTTTGAACTCCTGACTGGTGGCTGGAGAATGTTCAGTGTGTGGAACCCAGACATTATCGCCTCATATCCCTCTATTATGAATGCACACACAAGTGGCTGTGTATGTATATACATATATGTATGTGTAAAATATACACATAAACATATGAAACATACTATATCAAGGCACATCTCTCTCTCTCTCTCTTTTTTTTTTTTAAAGATTTTATTTATTTATTTGACAGAGAGACACAGTGAGCAAAAGAGGGAACACAAGCAGGGGGAGTGGGAGAGGGAGAAGCAGGCTTCCCGCTGAGCAGGGAGCCCGAAGCGGGGCTCGATCCCAGAACGCTGGGATCATGACCTGAGCTGAAGGCAGATGCTTAACGACTGAGCCACCCAGGTGCCCCAAGGCACATATATCTCTTTAACTTTTTGGAAAGGTGTAGAAAATTCTTGCTTGTCAGCTACTTATAAAGCCTTATATCCTTGTTTCCTGGATTTTTTGTGGTATGTTAATGTCCCACATGATGTTAATAGATTTTCTTTGTTAAAATGCTGACAAGGTCAATGAATTTGGGAGGCTGTACATGGAATCCTTCCTTTGGAGACTCTGAACACACAAAAGCCTATTAAAGACTCTGAAACATGTAAATACACTTATTTGATTATGAAGTCTTTTTGTGGGGGAATACCTATTCCCATCCATAGGTAAGTCTTGGAAAACACTGTCTCATAGCCAACCTAAATCCACAAAATCCTACACCAATAAGTATCTGGTGTTCAAGGGTCTTCGTCTTCACGAAGGTGAAGTGCCACCCAGTGTGTCCTCCAGCATGGATATTGCGAGAAGAGTCTGAAAGTACGCACATCAGGTGTTGGGTCTGGAGGGCTGGAGCCCTTCTGCTATTCAGTGGTTTAAAAAAGGCAGAACTTGGGGTACAGTCATTTCCAGCCTTTTGTCTTTTTGTGCCTTCTGTAATGAGACCTTCTGCTTGGGGTCCCTTGGTCCCAGCCCAGCTCAGCACAGGGTACCCATGTGTATTGGTGGAAGTTGATTTTTGATTCTCTTAAGACCAACCTCTCCCTCACTTCACCTACCTCTTGGAGGTCTTGCCGCCCCTCTGTACAGGTGAGAGGGTGAGACAGTTGTGACGGAATACACAGAGCTTCTGCTCAGCAGCCAAGAGGCCTGGGTTCAAGTCCTGGTGCTGTGTGACCTTGGGAGAGTTAACCATGGAGTAGCGGGTGAGAGCATGGGCTTTGGTGTCAGACACACTCAGCCCTTCCACTTCCTTGCTGTGTGATCATGGGCACGTCACTTCACCTTCCTGCACCTCAGTTTCCTTACCTGTCAAATGGGGATAATAATAATACCCACCTCACTTTCTCCTTGTTATGAGAAGGAAATAAAATAATGCATGTCAAGTACAGTACCTGAAACATACTAGGCACCTGGTAAATATCATCTGTTATGTTATTTAATCCAACCTGACTCCATCTGGGTTTGAGGAAAAACTCCCAACTTCTCATTGAGGATCACATAGAATCTTAAAAATGAAAAAGGGTTTTGTAAACTCTTGGACACAAAGGGAACTCTAGGCATATTTTTCATTACTACCCTTGATGCTGCTTCATCCCTTCTGGCTGGGCAGGGCAGGGTGTGGGGATCGTACCAGCCTCCATCCCCACTCTCAGGCAGAACCATTTCTCCATTACAGAACATTGGCAAAAAGATGTCCTGCCAGCAATTCATTGCCAACTTGGACCAGCTGAATGATGGCCAAGACTTTGCCAAAGACCTGCTGAAGGTAATACCTGTTATGGGTTCCCATGGCCCCATCTGTACCTGGAGTGGGGGGAGGAGAGAGGTCTCTACTCCACTAAATTCTGACAGTATAGATAAAAAAACAAAAAACAAAAAAACCCCCAAAAAAACCTCTACACCAGGGGCACCTGGGTGTCTGACTCTTGATTTTGGCTCAGGTCGTGATCTCAGGGTCGTGAGATAGAGCCCTGCTTTGGGCTCCACGCTTAGCAGGGAGTCTGCTTAAGATTCTCTCACTCCCTTTCCCTCTGCCCCTCCCCTCCTCAAATAAATAAATAAATCTTAAAAAAAAATAATCTCTACACCCAACATGGGGTCGGACTCATGACCCCAAGATCAAGAGTCTCATGCTCTACTGACTGGGCTGGCCAGGCCCCTACGACAGTCTACATTTTTAATACTGGGGTCAGGGCCACCATGACTTTGGGATAGAGTTAGTGACCATCCAGTTCAACATTTGACTGTTACATGGTCCCTGAGTTAGGCAGAGAGGTAAGCTTTCTGAGATCTGTTTTTAGCATTCCATTCTCTTCATTGCTGTCACGGTAACCCTCAAAGCTACAACAGTTGTCATAGTTGCCACTGCCATCACCAGTACCTTTATCTCCACCACCGCCATCACCACCACTGTCATTGTCATCACCACAGGGAAAAACCCACCCATTTCTCCAACATCACCAGGAATGAAGGGATTCTAGTTTTCTCCCGAGGCTGAAGCCCAGGGTGGAACTCTGGCCTTTCAATCCTGGTCAGTTCTCTGCCTTGGAGGAAGAGGAGCAGGTTTTTGGGGGGTAAATGAGGAGTTCAGTTTTATTTTTTAATTTTTTTTATTTTTTAAAGATTTATTTATTTGAGGGGCGCCAGGGTGACTCAGTCGGTCAAGCGTCTGCCTTTGGCTCAGGTCATGATCCCAGGGTCCTGGGTTCGAGCCCTGCATCAGGTTCTCTGCTCAGTGGAGAGCCTGCTTCTCCCTCTCCCTCTGCCTGCTGCTCCCCCTGGTTGTGTTCTCTCTCTCCCTCTTTCTCTCTCCCTCTTTTTAATAAAAGATTTATTCATTTGAGAGAGAAGAGTGAGTGTGAGAGTGAGCAGGGGGAGGGGCAGAGAGAGAGAGAGAGAGAATCTTAAGCAGGCTCCATGCACAGAGCCTGATGCAGGGTTCCATCTTACCACCCTGAGATCATGACCTGAGCTGAAATCAAGAGTTGGATGCTTGGGTGTTATATGCAAGTAATGAACCATGGAACTTTACATCAAAAAGTAGGGATGTACTGTACGGTGACTAACATAAAAAAAAAAAAAAAGAGTTGGATGCTTAACCAACTGAGCCACCCAGGTGTCCCGATGAGCTCAGTTTTAGATAGTGGGTTTGAAGGTTATGCTGATATCAGGTAGGTAGTTGGCTAGTGAGTCTGGAGGCCAAAAAATAGAACATTGTCTCCATCACTCTTCTTATCATAATTTTCTTTTTTACCATCAAGAAGGGCTTGTTAATAATGTATTTATAAGTGAGATTAAATAATCCCAGTCACAACACCCACCTATTCACTTCTCCCTATCTACCCATTTACCCAGCCTCCCATGCCCCCATCCTTTTATTGATCCACCTACCCAGAAACTCATTTGCCTGCCCCTACCCCCACCCATTCACCCATCATCCACACATACACCTCTTACACCCTTGAACACTCACCCACCCACTTATTTCCCCACCCATCCACCTACCCACCAACCTATCTACCCAACTCTTCCTCAAATCTATACACCCATTCATCTAAACAATCATCTACCCACCCATCTTTCATTCATTCACCCAACCAACAAACAGCTATGAGTCAAACACCCATTTTGCCCCACTGGCTGAAAAGATGCTTCCTCATTGCATCCACATTACTAAAGGTAGATGGAAATTTCTTTGACTCTTGATCTGAACTCCTCTCTTTCTCTTTTCCCCTGTCCCAGACTCTTTACAACTCCATCAAGAATGAAAAGCTGGAATGGGCCATGTGAGTAGTGCCCATGGGCATGGGTATGGGGAAAATGAATCACTAGGAAGGAAAAGGGGGAGTGTCTGATGATGCAGGGAATTCACTCCTGCCACTCTCCATGGTGCTGATTTCTCCCGAACCACAGCTCTGGTGACCCCAGTCCCGCTGGCCAGCGCCAGGTGTTGAGCTCCCCTTTGGGTACATTTTCTGTCTTGATAAAAAGTGTACAATGTTAAATGGGTATGGAATTGATTAAACTGTGACTTTAGTTTCATAATCTCCACAAGTTATTTTCTGTACTGGGCTATTGCCACTATTCCCAATGATGATAGCTCGTCCTCTTTTAGGAGGTAGGCACACAGGAGGCAAGAATCTCCCTATAAGACCAAGAATATGACCATGTTTAGATAGTGACTGCTCTTGGCAGTGGAGAGAGGTTACTTCCCCCTAACTTCTTCCCCTGCAAAGGCAGTGAGACCTGGAGGTGCCCAGCCATCTGGAAAGAGGTGTGGAGACCTTGCGGGGTGGGGAGTTTAAGAAGCTCCAGGGGAAATTGGCTGCCTCACCTTCCTGTGCTCCCCAGGGCAGCTTTGGTCTTTGGGTCCATGTAGAGATCATAGGTAAGGATTGTTAGGAATCCTAACAATCTGGGAAGAGCTGGCATTCTTCTCCCAGGGCTCTATTGGGAAGCCTAGACTTTAGGGCCCTCATCTACTGGCCCAGTGTGTCTGTGGGGCTTGGGCAGCCACTTCAGTCTGGCCATGGGTCACTGCTCCCTGAAGCTGGGACTTCAGGGTTGGAAAGAGGAGAAGAAAGACCAGGAATAAAACTAGTAAGGTCTCCAACTTTGTGGTCAGTGGTGAGGATTAGAGCTTGGAGGCCAAAAATCACAGCTCAGAGGATGGGTCAGAACTGAAGACTGAGGGCTGGCGTCAAAGATCTGGATCTGTGATCTGGAATTGGAACCTCCATCTCTGCTCTTCACCTCTGACTGCTTACCTGAGAGGGGTTGGAGGGGAGAGAACATGTCCATGTGGGGCTAAGCCTTCCATGGAGGTGGTGCTCAGGCCTAGCATTTTCCTAGTGATGAGGACGAGCTGAGGAAATCACTGTCTGAGCTGGTGGATGACAAGTTTGGGACAGGCACCAAGAAAGTGACACGGATCCTGGATGGTGGCAACCCCTTCCTGGATGTCCCGCAGGCTCTCAGCGCTACCACCTACAAGCATGGTGTGCTGACTCGGAAGACTCACGCCGACATGGATGGCAAGAGGAGTGGGTGTCAGGCAGGGAAGGGGCATGGGGAGGGATGCTAGTTCGGGGGAGAGGGTCTGGCTCCCATGGTCACTCCTCTGGGGTTGCACATCACAGTAGACATGTAGGGGCATGCAGGGGAGGTGATATTGGGGTGGGTGGTGGTGGCCACACTACCCATACCCCCATCCCTAGCACCCCGTGGGAGGCGTGGCTGGAAGAAATTCTACGCGGTGCTCAAAGGGACCATCCTGTATCTGCAGAAGGTGAGAGTCCTCACCCAGGAAGAGCCGGTGCGGTCCTCCAACTGGCCCCTGTCCTGTGGCTCCCAGAGGGTCCCTGGCAGGACCTGGGGCTTAGGCAGATGCTGGGTCCTTCCCTCATTAAAGCCTGACTCGGGCTTATCGAGCTTTGGGTTCTCAGGGAGGGGTCTTGCAAATGTCCAGGGGCTCAGAAGATATGCAGTGGAAACTCTTTCTGGGCCTTGGGACAAACCAGGGTGTGAAGAGGAGTGGCTGGCGTGTTCTGTTGGGGTGGGCATGGCACCACAGTGGCAAGAGCTGAAGAATGGAGGGAGCAGAGGGACAGGAGGGACAGCAAGAGGGAGGGATGGTGAGGGTCGAAGAAGTGTGGGTTAGCGAGCCAGCATCTGGTGATGACAGAAGCTTGCGTGCCCCCACTCCACCTGTCCAGGATGAGTACAGGCCCGACAAAGCTCTGTCTGAGGGCGACTTGAAGAATGCCATTCGCGTGCACCATGCTCTGGCCACCAGGGCCTCCGACTACAGCAAGAAGTCCAACGTGCTCAAGCTGAAGACAGCTGACTGGAGGGTCTTCCTCTTCCAGGCACCGTAAGTAGGAGTGGGAGCCCCCTCCGTCCCACCCTGGGCCCAGGGCCCGCAGTATCGAGCCTGGACGGCCCCCTGCTCCTCATCTGCCTCAGGGGGGTGGTGTCAGCTTGCCCTGCACCGTCAGCCGTACGAGTGAGTGTATCTGCCTGGCACAGACCGACTGCGGGGGTCCCCTGAAGTACAGGTCCTCCAGTGTGGTCCTCTCAGCATCTCCTGGAAACGTGTTAGAAATGCAGTTTCTCTGACCCCATGATAGACCTACCAAACCCGAAACTCTGGGGCTGGGCCAGCAGTTGTATTCTAACGCGTCCTCCAGGTGATTCTGTTGTGCACCGAAGTCCCCGAATCCAGGGCAGATGGAGCCTTGATGAGTCATCTTGACTGTAAATCGGGGTGGGGAAACGGATGGGAAAGACTCGTCTTACAGTTTCCCTGGAGGGCCTTCTGTCCACTCCTCTACACCCTATCCTGTGACTTGAGACTGGAGTTTCATGTGTCAAATGAGCTTAAAAGGAGGAAGGCTGGTAGATGACCTCTCAGGATGGGAGTGTGCATTGTGGGCGAGGTAGTGGGGCATGGATAGGAGGCCTGAGTGGGGATACTGCTTGCCTGTTACCTCTAGGATCCAGAGATCCAGGCATCAGCCTGGGCCCACTGGCTCTAGGGCCTGTTAGTCCATGGCTATTAACTCTGGACCTGGACAGCTTTATTTTCATGTGAAAACCCAGGTCTTGCCTAGAAGCTGGGACAGAGGCAAGCTCCCTACACAGACTTGACCAGGACGATCCAGCCCCTTTCCTGCCATCCTCCCTCATTCCTTTGTCCCCCGTTGTGAAGGGAGTGGCTCCCTCCCGGTGCCAGGCTAGTGGTGGGTCCTGGGTCTCGGGTGGGGCCAGGGAGTCCTATTGTGAGGAGCTGGTGCCCTCTCCCCTCCCGTCCTGTCCCTAGGAGCAAGGAAGAAATGCTGTCCTGGATCCTTAGGATCAACCTGGTGGCCGCCATCTTCTCAGCGCCATCCTTCCCCGCTGCTGTCAGCTCCATGAAGAAGTTCTGTCGGCCCCTGCTGCCCTCCTGCACCACTCGCCTCTGCCAGGTATGAGCTCCTGGGACCCCAATGCCACCTCCTCAGGCTGCGTCCAGCCAGGCACCCCCAACCCCATTCAACAGTCTCTACTTCAGCTCCTATGTGGTGCCCAGTCTTGGGCTAAGAGACAAGGCGAAGAGACAGAGCTTTTCCTCCATCCCCATTGCACCCCATCGCCATTTGCAGATGGGCCACACACCACACAGAGGCCTGCGTTCTTCTCTGCCAATGGTGTGCTATCCTGTGGATGTCATTGTGGGTCTGTGGGTATGGTGCGTGTCTGAGCACGAATGCAAGAGAATGTGTGTGTCACAGGAAGCCAGGGACGGGTGAGACTTGGCTGGCCCTTCAGTGCTCTTTTGCTGTCCTTACCTACCCTTAAGTATTTTATTTCTAACCCTAAAAAAACTTTGTCATCAACACTTGAGTTTTTCAGGGTTTTTTTGGAGAGGAGAGGATAAGTGGGGGACCGCCACTTGGGAGGTGGAGGGCAGGGGGACTCCGTACTTCCTGTGCTTGGCAGGGCCCCTTTCATCCTGGGCCCTTGTCCTGCGTCTCTCCACTGAGCTCCTAGGCTGCAGCTTCTGCCCAGAGCCCCTGTGTGTGCGCAGGCAGTGCGCACACACGTGCACACACACACACCCCATGCACGCATATACCTTACAGGCACACCCGTGTGCGTGTCTGCACACACACATGCTGTGCACTCACACCCTCACTGCTCACATGCGTCACGCACACACATGCAGCTCATTGCCTGCATGGCACCAAGTGGTCTGGCTCTACTTTGGTGGGTGGGACGTACACGCATGCTTGTCTGTGAGTAACAGTGTCTCTGACTGTCCGGGTAAGATCCTGGGTCTGTGACCATCGTACGTGCCTGGGCAAGAATCCGAGACAATCCACAGCGAATATCATTCTCAATGGTGAGAAACTGAGAGCTTTTCGCCTAAGGTCAGGAACATGGCAGGGATGTCCACTCTCACCACTGCTGTTCCACATAGTACTAGAAGTCCTATCCTCAGCAATTGGACAATAAAAAGAAATAAAGTCATCCAAATTGGCAAAGAAGAAGTCAAACTCTCACTCTTTGCAGATGATATGATACTTTATGTGGAAAACCCAAAAGACTCCCCCCCCAAACTGCTAGAACTCATACAGGAATTCAGCAAAGGGGCAGGATCTCAAATCAATGCACAGAAATCAGCTGCATTTCTATAGACCAACAATGAGACAAGAAAGAGAAATTAAGGAGTTGATCCCACTTACAATTGCACCCCAAACCATGAGATATCTAGGAATAAACCTAATGGAAGAGGCAAAGAATCTGTACCCAGAAAACTATAGAGTACTCATGAAAGAAACTGAGGAAGACACAAAGAAATGGAAAAATGTTCCATGCTCATGGATTGAAAGAACAAATATTGTGAAAACGTCTGTTACCTAGAGCAATCTACACATTTAATGCAATCTCTATCAAAATACCATCAACTTTTTTCACAGAAATGGAACAGATAATCGTAAAATTTGTATGGAAGCAGAAAAGACCCCGAATAGCCAGAGGAATGTTGAAAAAGAAAAGCAAAGCTGGTGGCATCACAATTCCGGACTTCAAGCTTTGTTACAAAGCTGTAATCTTCAAGACAGTATGGTACTGGCACAAAAACAGACACATAGATCCATGGAACAGAATAGAGAACCCAGAAATGGACCTATGACTCTATGGTCAACAAATCCTCGACAAAGCAGGAAAGAATGTCCAATGGGAAAAAGACAGTCTCTTCAACAAATGGTGTTGGAAAAATTGGACCGCCACATGCAGAAGAATGAAACTGGACCATTTCCTTATACCACACACAAAAGTAGACTCAAAAGGGATGAAAGACCTAAATGTGAGACAGGAATCCATCAAAACCCTTGAGGAAAACGCAGGCAGCAAACTCTTCGACCTCAGCGGCAGCAACTTCTCCCTAGACACATCGCCAAAGGCAAGGGAAGCAAGGGCAAAAATGAACTATTGGGACTTTATCAAGATAAAAAGCTTTTGCACAGCAAAGGAGACAGTCAACAAAACCAAACGACAACCAACAGAATGGGAGAAGATATTTGCAAATGATAGATAAGGGGCTAGTATCCAAAATCTATAAAGAACTTATCAAACTTAACACTCAAAGAACAAATAATCCAATCAAGAAATGGGCAGAAAACATGAACAGACATTTCTGCAAGGAAGACATCCAAGTGGCCAACAGACACATGAAAAAGTGCTCAACATCAGTCGGCGTCAGGGAAATTCAAATCAAAACCACATTGAGATACCACCTTACGCCAGTTAGAATGGCAAAAATTGACAAGGCAGGAAACAACAAATTTTGGAAAGGATGCGGAGAAAGGGGATCCCTCTTACAATGTTGGTGGGAATGCAAGCTAGTGCAGCCACTTTCGAAAACAGTTCCTCAAATAGTTGAAAATAGAGCTACCCTATGACCTAGCAATTGTACTGCAGGGTATTTACCCCGAAGATACAAATGTAGTGATCTGAAGGGGCACCTGCACCCCAATGTTTATAGCAGCAAAGTCCACAATAGCCAAACTATGAAAAGAGCCCCGATGTCCACTGACAGATGAATGGATTAAGAAGATGTGGTGTATATATATACAATGGAATACTATGCAGCTATCAAAAAATGAAATCTTGCCATTTGCAATGAAGTGGATGGAACTAGAGGGTATTATGCTAAGCGAAATATGTCAATTAGAGAATTATCATATGATCTCACTGATATGTGGAATTTGAGAAACAAGGAAGAGGATCGTAGGGGAAGAGAGGAAAGAATGAGACAAGATGAAACCAGAGAGGGAGACAAACCGTAAGAGACTCTTAATCTCAGGAAACAATCTGAGGGTTACTGCAGTGGGGGTGGTGGGAGGGATGGGGTGGCTGGGTGATGGACACCGGGGAGGGTATGTGTTGTGAGCGCTGTGAATTGTGTAAGACCGATGAATCACAGACCTGTACCCCTGAAACAAATAATCCATTAGATGTTAATGAAAAAAAAAAAAGAATCCGAGAGGATGTGTGCATTGTATGGAGCCAGGGGTAGCCGAGGCCAGACTGTCCCTTGGTCCACTGTGTTTGTGTGTGTATGTGAGAGTCCACATGAGCCGGTGGGGGGGCATTTCCGGTGGGATTGTGAGTCTGTGTCAGGGAATGTCTGTGTGTATTTTAGTGTGCGGGGTCTCATCTCCTGAGCCTGCCATGGATTTATCTCAGAGGGCTGATGCCAGTGAAAGCAAGGCAGGGAGGAGGAGGGTGGAGGGGCACTCCCTCAGGTCTCCCACATACTTGATGACCCTGGCCAGGCCTCAGTTTCCCTTTGCTGAAGCAGATCCAGCACGACAGGTTTAGACCCACGCCTATGACATCTTGATAGTGGGACCTCCCAGCCCAGCACTTGTCTTTGCAGGAGGAGCAGCTGCGTTCTCATGAGAATAAGTTGAGGCAGGTGACCGCGGAGCTGGCTGAGCACAGGTGTCACCCCATCGAGAAGGGCGTCAAGTCCAAGGAGGCCGAGGAGAACCGGCTGAAGGAGCATTATCTCACTTTCGAGGTGGGTTCTCCTCGGGGCTGATTGCGAAGGACGGGGATGGGGTAGAAGGAGGAAGCCAGCTCTTCTCCCTCCTGTCACCAACTTCGTTCTGCAGCCAGGGGCTCCTGGTTTGGGGTTCTCCATTTTGGGGGCTCCCCTGAGGCAGTCATGAGCCATGCGTGGCCTCCTGTGGGCCAGTCTCTGCACAGTCCGGCTGCCAGTTGTTAAACAGTTGTGTCCTCACTTGTGTCTCTCAAAGCACTGGGTGGGCCGCACCCTTCTCCCAGCCCCTCCTCACCTCCACCCCCCCCCAGGACCGGCCTCTCGGGGAGCTGTTACACCTAAACCATAGACAGCTCAAGCCCACCTGCGTGACCTATCCCACTTTCGTCTCCTTTTCCTTGTCCACAGGTGTTTATCAAGCACAGCACCTGAGTTCTCCCTTCTCTCCATCTTGTCTCTCCCTCCCCCCCCCTTCTGCCTCATGACGCTCTGTGAGTGGGGCTGATGGAGCATCGCCTTCATTGGGTGAAGGAGAGGGGGGCAGCTTCGGGGAGGCAGGCAGGAACCACTGTCCCTTTCGGACAGGCCTTTGCATTGACCTGCTGGCACGGGTGGACGCTATAGAGGCTGAGAACTTGCCTTTGAGGCAGGAAAGGCAGGAAGTCGCCGATCTCAGCGTCTGGCTTTTTACATTGATTTTCTACTGAGGTGTGAGAAAGAGAGGAGGAGAGTTCCCAGGAGAGATCCTGACCTTCTGAAAAACAAAGCTGTACAGCTTTCAAAGTCTTCTCAGACCCACTCTCTCTGCAATGTAAAAAAAAAAAGGGATGGCAAAAGCTACAGTGGACTGATCTCCTGCCAGTTGTCAGGCATGATGGCCTTCACTCCCTTGTACTCATTGATTTAATCCTCTTGTCAACTCTATTGAAATGGGTTCTGTTATTATCCCCGTTTTACAGATGGAAAAATTGAGGCCTGGAGAGGGCAGATCACTTGCCTGAGGTGACAGTTAAGAAATGGAGGAGCCAGGATCCTAACCCAGGCGACTGATTTTAACTCCGCACTCTGGTCTTTCTCACGTCCCCCCTGGCTTAACTGGGGTTGGGGGGAGGCGAAGCCCAGCAGTGAAGGGTCTTTCTGCTCACTTGGCAGTCATGTGAGAATAGCGTGTCCTCACCTTTAGTCTTCGCTTCTTCTAGGACCTCAGCCTCTCCTGACTGTGGTGAGGGCTGGAAGCTGAGAGTCAGGCTCTCAGACATGGCCAGCCAAATTTCCCTGCTAAATGTTTAGCAATTTATAACACTTTTTTTTTTCTCTTTTTTTTGAGAGAGAGCGAGAATGCAAGTGAGCGGGGAGGGGCAGAGGGAGAGAGAGAATCTCCTTCTTCTTCTTCTTCTTCTTTTTTTTTTTTTGATTTTTTTTTTTTATTATATTGTGTTAATCACCATACAGTACATCCCCGGATTCCGATGTAAAGTTTGATGCTTCATTAGTTGCGTATAACACCCTTTTTTAAAAAATATTTTATTTATTTGACACAGAGACAGCCAGCGAGAGAGGGAACACAAGCAGGGGGAGTAGGAGAGGAAGAAGCAGGCTCCTAGGAAGGAGCCCGATGTGGGGCTCGATCCCATAACGCTGGGATCACGCCCTGAGCCGAAGGTAGACGCTCAACGACTGCGCCACCCAGGCGCCCCAGGGGAGAGAGAATCTTAAGCAGGCTGTACACCCAGCACGGAGCCCGACATGGGGCTCGATCTCACAACCCTGAGATCATGACATGAGCCGAAATCAAGAGTCCAACGGTTCACCACTGAGCCACTCAGGTGCCCCCCTCCACCCACCAATTTATAACACTTTAGCTTAGGAATATGCTTCTCTGCTCATGCCCTCACCAACGCCGAACATTACTGAATGTTTTAATCATCAATCTGATAGGCTTAACAAGGGGTATCTCATTGCTATTTTAATGTGGATTAAAAATTCTTTAATTATGTGGGTCATCTGGGTGGCTCAGGGGGTTAAGCATCTGCCTTCGGCTTAGGTCATGATCCCGGGGTTCTGGGATTGAGCCCCGCGTAGGGTTCCCTGCTCGGCGGGAGTCTGCTTCTCCCTCTCCTCCCTGCTTGTGCTTTCTCTCTTGGTATCTCTTTCTCTCTCTCTCTCTCTCTCTCTCAAATAAATAAATAAATAAAATCTTAAAATTTTTGGAATTGTGGTAAATACACATAGCATAAAATTTACCATCTTAACCATTTTTAAGTGTGTAGTTCAGTAGGGTTAGGTCTGCTCACACTGCTGTGCAACCTATCTCAGAACTTTTCCATCTTCCAAAACTGGAACTCTACACCCATCAAACAGCAGCTCCGTCTCACCTCCCCTGCCCCAGCCCTGGCAACCACTGTTCTAGTTTCTGTCTGCGAATTTGACTACTCTAGTCATTGCGTATTAGTGGAAAAATACAGAATTTGTGTTTTTGTGACTGGCTTATGCTCAAGTTTATCCATGTTGTGGCACGTGTTAGAATTTCCTTCCTTTTTAAGGCTCAATACTGTTCCGTTGTATGTAGATATCACATCTTCTTTATCTTTTCCTCTGCTGTTGGACGTTTGGGTTGCTTTCATCTTCTGGCTTCTGTAAATGGTGCTGTTGTGAATGTGGGTATGCAAATATTTCTGAGACCCTGCCTTAAATTCTTTTGGGTGTATGCCCAGAAATGGTATTGCTGCAGCACAAGGTTATATTATTTTTAACTTGCTGAAGAACAGCCATACTGTTTCCTTTTTTTTTTTTTGTAAAGATTTATTTATTAGAGCGCAGCAGAGAGGGAGAGGGAGAGAATCTCAAGCAGATTTCCCGCTGATCATGGAGCCCTACTCGGGGCGTGATCTCGTGACCCAGAGATCATGACCTGATCCGAAACCAAGAGTCGGATGCTCAGCTGACAGAGCCCCCAGGCGCCCCCAGCCTGTCTTCTAGGGCGGTGTGCCATGGTTCCCACCAGCAGTGCATGAGGGCTCTGCTCTCCCTACATCTTCGCCAACACTTACTCTCTGATTTTTCTTTGCTAGTGGATGTTCCAACAGGCGTGAGGTGGTAGCTCACTGTGGTTTTGATGTGCATTTCCCTGATGATGAGTGATGTGGGGCATCGTTTTGTGAGCTTACTGACTATTTGTATGTCTTCTTTGGAGAAATGTCTATTTAAGACATTTGCCCTTTTTAAATTGGGTTGTTTGTGTTTTTTGTTGTTGAATTGTAGGAGTTTTCATAAATTCTAGATACTAGACCCTTATCAGATATAGGATTTGCCAATATTTTTTTCCATTCTGTGGATTGCCTTTTCGTTCTATTGATTGTGTCCTTTGATACACATGACTTTTTTGAAGATTTTATTTAGGGGCACCTTGGTGTCCCAGTCAGTTAAGGGTCTGCCTTCGGCTCAGGTCATGATCTCCGGGTCCTGGGATCAAGTCCCATGTTGGGCTCCCTGCTCAGTGGGGAGTCTGCTTCTCCCTCTCCCTCTGCCCCTCCCTCCACTTGTTATTTCTCTCTTTCTCACTTGCTCTCTCAAATAAATCAAATATTTATTTTATTTAAAGATTATTATTTATTTATGAGAGAGAGAGAGCACGAGCAGGGGGAGGGGCAGAGGGAGAGGGAGAAGGAGAGTCCCCGCTGAAGCAGGGAGCATAACAGGGGTGGGGGGTGGCTCCATCCCAGGACCCCGGGATCATGACCTGAGCTGAAGGCAGACCCTTAACCGACTGAGCCACCCAGGCATCCCTGATACACGAGTTCTAAATTTTGTAATCCCAGTTGTTAATTTTTATTTTGGTTGTTTGTACTTTTGCTGCCATACTCAAGAAATCATGGCTACTTCACTTGAATTTTTAAAATTATGAGTAAAATTTCTGTGTATGTCCCTTGCCTATTTTTAAATTGTATTGTTTATCTCCTTTTTATTGATTGGTGAGAGCTCTCTGAATATTAAGGAAATTAGTCTTTCGTCACACAAGGTCCAAATCCTTTTTTTTTTTTTTTTTTTTTTTTTTTTTTTTTTTTTCNTTTTGTTGTTTGTCCTTTGACTTTGTTTTTGGCCTTTCTCTGCCTTTTTTTCTAGAAAAGCCGTTATGAGACGTATATCCACCTCCTGGCTGTGAAAATCAAAGTGGGTTCAGATGACCTGGAGCGGATTGAGGCCCGGCTGGCCACTCTGGAAGGCGATGATCCTTCTCTCCGCAAGACACACTCAAGCCCCGCCCTCAGCCAGGGCCACGGGACTGTGACTGGCAGCAAAGCTACGAAGGATCCCACCGGGCCTGCTACTTAGCTGGCACGGATGGGCAGGCCCCAGAGGCAGGCAAATGTCCCCAGAGGGGTCAGTGAGCACAATTCCAGCCAGGGGCTACTTGCGCCCACTCCAGGCAGTTGACAGGCAGCCAGAGGGGTGCGAAGAGCCCCGTGGGCCAAGGAGATGGAGATGCTATTCATGGCCTTGATCTCCTTGCATCCTGGGGTTTATCTGGGCCTCAGACCTTCTCCCCAGCCCTCACATTCCTCTCCACCGTGGAGCCTCATTTTGTAGGCCAGTTACGTGCATGCTCTAGACATGATCTCACTGGAGGAGGAGGAAGGGCAGCTGGCTTCCCAGGCCCTCCCCTTCTCACAAGTTCCTTCCCCCATCTCCCTTGTTTCCAAGGGCAGCTCTTGACTCCAGCTGGCAGCTTGGACCCCCCCCCCACCTCCTCCTTCCTCAGACTTGACCAGCAGCAGGTCTGCAGACCACCAGCACCATCCCCTCCTCCCTCCACCCAGTAGCTTCTGGAACCAGGCCCTGTTCTCCTGCCTCCCTTTGCAATAATCGAAGACCCAGGCCTGCTCCCTTGATGTCAAGCTGTCTACTCATGCGTGCGTCCACCTCACCTTGCATTTATGGAGGCCACTCCTGCTTTCTTTTATATGGACAAAAATGTATATATATAAGAATTATATATATATAAGGAACCCCTTTAAAGATGATTTTGGAATTGGTATCAAGATGAAATAAGATGAAGGAGAAGCCTATTCCAGAACTCCACCTGTTAGCAAGGAGGGCTGCTACCTGGCCCCTTGGTGGCCCAGACACTCTGGGAGAGAAGGTGGAGATACACTGACCTCCTCTTGCCCCCTTGTCCCCTCTTCCGGCTGACCTGTGACTTATGCTGCTCTTACAGTTGATGCTTTGGAATAAATAGACGGTGTGTGCGCCACCCCAGCTGGCCCACAGGGATTCTAGGGTGTGAGTGGGATGGGACCATGGCCCTGTTTATATTTTGGTCTTTATGTTGGTGCTGCCAGGTCTCTGAGCTCCAGAGTGGCCTCTTGTACAGAGCTGCTGCTACAGGAATAAAAGACACTCTGCTTTGCAAACAACCACTTGTCAACAAGCCCAAAGATGTTTGGTGGAGGAAGGTTATGGAAGCCCTTAATTCCTGGTCTTGGGAAAAGGCAGAGAAAGAAGTTGCTGATTGGTTTTTAAGTTGATATTTCTTTCATTCTTCTAGTGATTCAGAAATGCTAGCTAAGGACATGCCTGGGGAGGATAGAAGAATTTGCCACGTGATGTTCACAGACTAGTATCCTGTAAACCCTGAATTCCTCAGACTGACAAGCGGTGGGGGTGATGGGACCTTCCATGAGCTATGATGAGCAGATCCTTTATATTTTTGAAATAGATTAGTTTGGGCAGCAATTTGATCTCAGTGGTAACATATTTAGTTAGTGGCAAGGTTGGCTTATCTTATTAAGTACCTAACATTTATTGAGCACGCTCACATTTGATGCCAGGGACGGATGAGTCTGTGGAAGTATGTAGCGATCTAAATCCAGATGATTTAATTTGGATCAGCTGAAGTGTATTTTATACCCACACCATCTGGCCCCTTTGTTTTGCTGAGGGGAAGTAAATGTTCACTTAACTGAAATTGAAAGAACAATGTAACATGAAAGAGCTCTCTGTACTTTTCCCACACTGGCTCAAAGGTCTTTGATTTTGGGGGTCAGCTTCCCCCCCTCCACCTCACGAGGGCGGGTGAGTGAAAGCAGAGGAGCAAGCTTCTGTCTGCTGCAGACAGATAGGCTTCCCTGAGCACTAGTGATGTCTCCCATCAGTAAAAAAAATCTTTAGTTCACTTTCTTAATTGTATAATTATTTATTGTAAATTATATACATGTACTACTGTACTAAAATATTATGTACATTATAAAACATACACAAAAATAGAAATTTAAAAAGATGAGATGAAAATAAATCTAAGTCAAAGTTCTAATATTTTTTTTTCCTGCATTCTAATGGACCATCACACCCCCCCCCCCTTCTGCCCCTAATATGCCCATTTTCCAGGACTGTCCAAATCCAGGGGCTGGAGGACCACAGGGGAGACGCAATAAGTGGTTTGCGCCACCTGGTGGTCCTGCGAAGTGGTTGAGGGCTCAGGGACTTCTGGGGGCTGACCCTTGACCACAGTGTTTCTTGAACTTTCATTTTCTCATTCAGTGAAGGTCACCAGGGCTGCACACTGTGCTGCTAGGTGCTGAGGACAGTGTGGTGAGAAGAGGTCTGAGCAGCTCCCTGTCCACATGGGGCTCACAGTCTAGTGGGGGAGGGGACAGGCAGTCACCATTACCATTTGGGACCCTGGGAGCACTGGGGAGAAAGACAAAATTACCTGGCAGAGAGAAGAGAGAACTGGTGGAGTGGGCAAGATGACTCTGACTCAGGAAGCTGCCTGAATGTCCTAAGTGCTCCTGGGGGACAGGGTGATAGTAGGGAAGTGACTTAACACGGCTACACCTCTCCTTATGGGCTATACTAAAGACACCCCAAGGCAGAAATTTGAGAGTGGAAAATGAGCCTGGCCACACCTCTCCCAGGTCCCATTCACACCCGTGAAATGAATGGGTGACGAATTCCATTAGGTTCTGGCCTTAGACTCTTGGTAGGTGTATTAGAATCTAAAGAGAAAACCAAGCTATCAACTTATTTGATACAATTACCTGGGGTCATGAAAAGGCCAGGGGTGTCACCAAGAGGTTGTTCACAATTACTGGGGTTCACATAGAGGTCAGAAGTCACATAGAGGAACTACTGGTTGCCAGAAAATTTCAAAGCCAACAGCAAACTAACTCAGAGCCAGCAAAGGGATTTGGATGACATCACCAGATGGGGCCTGGGAGAGATCAGTGATTTGCAGGTTTATATACCATTTAGTTCACTATTCCCTTTGTTTCTTTAATAACAGGTGCTTTTTTCCCCCCAGCACCCCCCCAGTGAACACAATGACTTATTTTTCCCCGTCACTTCCCTTTCAAATCCAGTTTTTGCCACTCTCTGATTCAAGAATGCAAGGCACAGGATACCATCATCATCATCATCAAATTAGCCATTAACAGGCATCATGTGCCAGAGGCAATCCTGGGTGCTTTATACATGATCTCCACAACAACCCTTTGAGGTAGGTATCAACATCACCACTTAACAGCTGAGGAAACAGCAGCCTAGAGAAGTCACACCGCCAGGGAGGGGCAGAGCTGGAACTGGAACTCAGCCCTTCTCAACCTCAAGCCTCTCAGTCCCTCCCATTTGCAGGTCTCCAAACTGACCACACACATTCTGGGGGCATTTGCGCATGCGCGCACCCAAGTCAACCACCTGAGCCCTTTGGATACAAGACTCCCTTGTGTCTGGCTGGAACATAAGGGTTCCTGGCACTGGGCACTGGTTTAATAAATGAATCAACGAGGGAAAAGTCTTCTTAACCCTGGACCTCCATCTGCCTTCTCCATGCCTTCATCAGGGGCTTCAGGTTTAGACAGGCCCTGGCTCTGAGGGGCTATAAAGTTGGAAAAACCACAACACCCCGCGGGCCTACAAGCTGCAGCAGCTGTGGTCTTCCTGGCAGCCAAGGGTACCCATTATGCCATCTTGCATGTCCGGGCTTTGCCTGTGACATGCCTGAGGCCCCAAGGGTCATCTTGCCTCAGCTGCCCCGGTGCCAACCCCACAACCCTTCCCTCCTCACCCATGTAGGCCGGAAATTGCTGCCTCGAAGTGCAGCCCTAGTAGCTCCAGGGCAGGAACTGGGCCAGAGTTTTGAGGCTGAGCTCAAAGCAAAGCAGTCAGCATCAGCCCCTTGGCCAGGTTCCCCAGCAGCTAAGGGGGATACCTTGCGAATCTTCTTGGAAGAGGCAGGAGGGTTGCAGCCTGTGCTAGCAGCTGAAACCAGGGAGAGTAGACGGACGGTCTCTTCCACCCTGGGAACACCCTGGCCCTCTCCAATCTCCACACCAGCATCCATCCATCTCCACCCAAGTCCTCATTCTCTGTCTTCTCTCCTCACCTGGGGGCTAGGCACACACAGTCAAACATGAGTTATTTCTGATTTTATTTATAATATAAAAATGTTCAAGTGTCAACAGTCAGGTGTTTGGACATTTCAGGGCAGGGTTCCCATTTGTTTGTTTGGTTTTTGTTTTTGTTTTAAACAAATACCTTTTTGACAAATTAGCAGTGGACCCAGTTTTGCGGGGATGGCGAGGACAGGGCTGGAGAGGGAGTGGAAGTCATAGGTGGCTTGGGGTCTGGAAGAAATGGTGTTACTTTATTGCTAAAAAGGGAATCAAATACACTGTGGAGTGGCTCTTCTCGGTCCCAGCGTGACCATGCATCCAATCTAAAGAATCTGAAATGCAAAGGACATGCAGGCGTAAAATAGAAAAGACAACCTGTGAACGAAGGTGCTGCAGAGGACGGAAGGGCGTCCTGGAGGCCGCAGGGGAGGAGGCGCCGGAGCTTTGGGACCCTGGCAGAGCTGCCCCTCCCTGCGGCCGGGACTGTTGGGAAGATCTCCTTCTCAGTGCCCCCTGCCTTAGCAGCTGTAAGGAGCGGGGAGGCCTCCTCCCCATTCTGGTTGCTGTCGCTGGGCCTCAAGTCTCCCCCTGAATGTTACCTGACCCCAACTCTAGCTCCAAGCCTAGGATCCCTGCCTTCTCTTCAGGGGGTTGGGGGCTCAAGATCCTACCTGGGGGCAAAGCTACTCCTGTCCTCATTTCCTTCCTCAGGGCCAATCCCCTCCCCGCCCCCACGAGTACCCAGCAACCTCTTTGCCAGCTTCCTCTCACCCCCGCCAGCTTGGGATCCTACATTCCCCTCACCCCCACCCCACCCCACCCCCCGACTTCTCTCCAGGAGCTCCAGATTAGCGTACAGCAAAAGGCACCACAATATAAATTTCTATTAAAGAGTCAAAAAATTGGCCCATCTCTCTTTTTTTTTTTGTTCTTTTTTTTTTCTGAAGCTGTAAATCAGGATGTTACATATAAATAGTTTCCCTATAAAAACGTCTTTGCCGTTAGCTAGTATTATAAGACAATTTTTGCTAAAATGAAAATAAAACATTTTGTTATACCTTTTTCC